>NC_087214.1:34791230-34796230 GCF_015104395.2 Macrobrachium nipponense | reverse complement strand
AGCCTTTCTTTCACAAGAAATGCTGGATAACCTTCATCCTTCAAGTTAAAGCAACTGTACTACATTGATTGTTTGTTTGGTTGTATCGTGTTTTTTACGTTGCACAGAACCAGTAACGGTTATTCAGCAATGGGACCAATGGCTTTATACGTGACTTCCAAACCATGTCAAGAGTTAACTTCTATCACCAAAAATACACATCTCTGACCCCTCAATGGAATGCCCGAGAATTGAACTCGCTGCCACTGAGGTGGCAGGTCAAGAATATACCGATCACGCCACTGAGGCGTTTTTTACTACCTCTGCACCGACAATTAGAAACTAATCCATGAAGATTCTGTGCATACACACATTAATTCATACTAAAGATTTAAAAAGAAATCCCATAAATGCTATCATGAGTACCAATTTCCTAAAAAATAATAAAATAAAATAAATAAAAAAAGGACATCCAAGAGGGTTCAATTAACCCTTCATTCAAAATAGTAATGGCAACAGATTTGAGGTGAAGTTCATATTTTTCCCTCCTGCCTATAAGCTCAAACGAATGCCCTGTCAAAGCGAGGACTCTGTGGTCCACTGTTATCATCTCAAATTTACTCCCCTTCAGTTAGGCATATATGAAAAATATAATTTGATTTCTGGGTAGAGCGAATTAGATATTAAAGGACATTGTAGCTCGATATATATATATATTATATATTATATAGTATCTATATTATATATATTATTTACACTAGTTATGCGTGAGGTAGGGGGGGGGGGGCATCCTAACTGGTTGATTCGTAATATCACCTCAATTATCCACACTAATACATCAAATGGCCTGGTGGATATTGGAAGTTTGCAGATGAAAAACTCTATGGATGTAATACTGCAATTTAGTAACCTTTCTTTTATATTCTCATTACACGGTATGGTACATGCTTATAACAAAAAAAAACGCACTGTTAAGTACTGTTCCATGAAAATCTAAATGCATGGAAAAGGAAACGATAAAATGGATTACTGTAAACATTGCAATATACATTCAGTACGTACCGTTCACATTATCAGGTAAGATACACTATAAAAAAGTTGTGCAGATGCTGTAACATATATAAAATGTGCATAGAACATAATGTAATTGAAATTCTCTCTTACTTGTGAGCAATGCTGAAACTGCTTGCATTGGCCAGAACTTCTCTGTATATCATCCATGTGAAATGAAATGAGTTTACTATTCTGCATCTTAAAGAGTTAACCAAACCACTAGTTTTCATCTGTGATCTCTAAGATAAAGAAAAAAAAAACAAGAAGAATTTGTGTGAAAATTTTGCTGGGGCTTACCATCGCATTCTTCCACCCACACACCATTGCAAAGCAAGTGGAAGACTTTCTGTTCATCGCATAAATAATCATATTTACTTATTGTGGTGGGCTGTGGTTGCACGTGGATGGTGCCGAATTCTAAATACAGTGCCCCCCCCCCCCCCCCCCCCCCCTCCCCCCCCCCCCCCCCCCCCCCCCGTATTCACTAGGGATGTGTACAAGACCCCCCGGCGAATAGTTGGAAACCCTATAAAAATGCTTATACGTAATGTCCTATTTTACTAGTTAAAACAAGAAAAACCCACTAAACATTTTTGTACCTGATTTTTCTTAATAGTTTTACCACAAAAAGTTCATTTTATGATGAAATTGATAAAAAAACATTAATTTGTGAATATGTCTCGTAGAAAAATACCGCGAATAGGCGAATTTCCCGTGAATAATGGGTGATATGTCCCAGAGAGAAATCTGCGAATGTGCGAGTCAGCGAATCCGGAGAATGTGAGTACGGGGACCCCATTGTAGTGCACATGCAGATAACTGAGGTAATTCTGAGCAGGGGACACTTTTTAATATAGTACATATGATCATTATTTAGAGTTGCTTATTATGCTCTCCTGTCTGCAACATCATTATTCCAAATTCCCACACGAGAGGAAACCCAGTAGAAATGTAGTTTTTTTTTTTTTTTTGCCAAATTTAAATGTAAAAAGAGCCAATGTTGAAACTTTTTGGACTAAAGTTCTTTAACTAATGAAAACTTTAAGAAAATTTAATTCACTCTTAAAGACAGTATACACAGGTATTCAGAATGACTTCCAAAGCCTACACTAATGCCGTCAACACCGGTAAATAGACACACAATCACGTGACTTACCTACATATAATTCATCCCAGTAGATCAAACACATCCCACACCATTCTCCGACTCTGAATCCCTTTCAGTAGTTTTATTTGATCTTCATGAAGGGCACCATGATCAAAAAATTGAATGAACCTCTTCTCCAGGAGTATATCTTGGGAACTGGGAAATTCCAGCTATGATCTCAGGTGGGACACTAGGATTGTTCATTCATTAGTAGCTACATACATGCTTGACCCAGTGAACTAGGAGGGGTGCATAGCTTACCACTGGAGTGGACCTGAAAATGATCGCTTGTCTCCATCTTTCAGTTTCTTGGTATCCATGCTAATACTACCAAGAATTCTACGGGGTTACATTCTTAACTGGAACAGCTTATGAATCTCCCTCATCTAATCTTTCTGAAACCTTCAAGGGGACCAATGTCCCTCTCCTACAGTAGTAGATTCACATCAACCGTGCGTTTGATGTCTAGGCCAGTCCATTACGACGGTCCTCATTGACTATTGATAAGCCAATCACAGGGCTGGACGCTCTCAGTCTCTCTCAAGAGTTCTCGTGGGTAGGATTTATGTCCCACCTCTCCTGAGGGATACGTCTTTCAGGAGAGGTGGAACATACATCCTGTCTATGTAAACTCTTGAGAGAGACTGAGAGTTTCCAGCCCTGTGAATGGCCTATCAACGGCCAATCAGGAGCGTCGTAAGGGACTGGCCTAGATATCAAATGCACGGTTGATGTGAATCTTTAAGGGGTATCACCTTGCAATTGTTCTACTAACTAAGGCACCCCGTTGGTTACTTTTGACCTGCGATGATATCAGCAGGTGTCAGTTGGTATACATCACTCCTTCATTAAGTATCATTTACTGTGATGATATTTTCTAAGTCGCCATCAATAGTTACTTCTAGTATGAAGGTTTGAAGATGTTAAAATCATAGTTAAATTACAAGTTAAATTTAACAAGCTACATCACAAATGATAGCTGCAAGAAGATTTGGATAGCTCTTCAAGCGGAGAGGTGTGGTGGAAGTCTGATATACAATTCTGTTTACAAGAACATAGTCGAGCGAAACATTGCTCAATTTCATACACACACATGAATATACAGATCTAGGTCTGTGACGTAGGCACAGACTGTTGATGGGAACGACAACATGTCTTTCCCAGAGGGGCATCGGTTGGCGTTACCTTTTTCAACATTAAACGCTGACCCAGGTGTCTACAAACTAAGACGTTATACAAAGCGGCGTCAGAGCAACGCCAAGGCAATGTCAACTCTTCTCTAATTATGCATTACAATTCTGCAAGATCCTACAGGAACCCTTGAGTCATGTTTTTAAGTCAATAACATGTTACATTATTTATAGAATGTCAAAATACATTCTTTATTATATGTAATCTACATTCTTGATTATATGTCAAAATACATTCTTTATTATATGTAATCTACTACAGTAGTTAGATCCTTCAGAAACCTTTCATGGTGACCAATGTCCATTTTCTATTGACAGATCCTTCTGAAACCTCTTAAGGTGACAAGCCTCTTTGGTCAGCTGCATACCAAAGTATTAATTGAAATCCATCAACATTCCTTTGCCCTCAAGTCTCCATTCTGCCTTTCCGAGTATTTCCTAGTTTGCCGGCCGTGCACCTCACCTTTAACAAACCTCCCATCATCACTCAATGAGGCATTGCAACAGTTACTTTGGAAAGGATTCATCTTTTGTCCCTCATAAGTACATTAATGTGTTCAGTGATTTCTTGAGAGATACACAAGCGCTGGGTCTTCATCTGTGGCAATACTGCAAATGCTTTTGTCCCAAGTTTTTCTGCTTCAAGTATTAGATCAGCATTTTATTTATACATAGCATCACGTTTTATACAGCTGACCCTGGCAACTACCGGCCGATTGCAATCACAACGATCGCATCGAAGATACTTGAGTCTGTTCTTCTAGTTAGACTTCTCCCCTTTCTACACACCACTGACAACCAGTTCGGGTTTAAAGCAAACCACTCATCCGACACCTGCATCTACATACTGAAAGAATTGCTTAATTACTACCTATCATCAGCCTCTCCTATTTTCCTTTGTTTTGTAGATGTGAGAAAAGCATTTGACAGAGTAAACTACCTGAAGCTCTTCCTGAAGCTGCATAAAAGGGGCACACCCCTGTACCTAATTGGCATTTTACATTGCTGGTTCTCCACACAGCAATTCTGTGTCAAATGGGGTAACGTGTTATCTTACACTTTCGGCTCCCTAAACGGGCTCCGGCAAGGGGGCATTCTCTCTCCTTACCTGTTTAATACGTACACAGATGACTTGAATGTCAAACTGAACTCGCTCCCAATCGGATGCACCGTCAATGAAACAACTATAAACAACCTCTGTTACGCCGACGATATGGTTCTGATTTCCCCATCAGTGCAAGGTCTCCACCACTTATTGGAACCCTGCCGCCAATATGCAGAGGAATTTGATATAATCTACAACGAAACCAAGACCCAGTGCATGTCGCTGCTCCCGAGATCGCTTAAGCATATTGCAGAACCTCAAATTTTCCTCGGAAACCATTGGCTGGAATTTGTGCACGAATTTCCGTATTTGGGTCACATTATCACCGACGACCTAAAAGATACGGCAGACATTGAACAGAGGCATCGTAAACTATGTGCAGCTGGCAACATGATTGCAAGGAGGTTTGCCTTCTGTCACCGAGACGTGAAACTGCTGCTATTCCGCTCGTACTGCTACAGTATCTATGGGTGTTCCCTCTGGACGAACTATACCCGAGAGACCATGAGACGCATCACTGTTGTGC
>NC_087214.1:34576790-34790730 GCF_015104395.2 Macrobrachium nipponense | reverse complement strand
TCCCTCTGATTCTAAAGAATCGACTCCGGCCGTGGCGAAAGTCAAGAACTTGTCGTGTCAGTTGCCCCTTCAGTTCCTCCACCAGGGATCACCATCCACACAGACGCGTCATTAAGCGGTTGGGGAGGATATTCCCAGTTCAAAAAGGTTCAAGGAACGTGGTCACCTCAGTTCCGTCAGTTCCATATAAACGTACTGGAAGCAATGGCAGTGTTCTTGACTCTAAAAAGGTTACGCCCGCCAAAGTACTCCCACATTAAAGCTAGTCCTGGACAGCGCAGTGGTGGTACATTGTGTAAACAGGGGACGGCTCCAAGTCACGTCATCTAAATCATGTCATGATAGCCATCTTCTCCCTGGCGACAAGTTCAGTTGGCATCTCTCCTCCACTCATATAGCTGGAGTGAGAAACGTCATAGCAGATGCTCTATCCCGATCAGTACCTCTAGAGTCGGAATGGTCACTGGACAACAGTTCGTTCCAATGGATTCTTCAGAGAGTTCCAGGTCTACAGGTGGATCTCTTCGCATCTCAAGCGAACCACAAACTCCCGTGTTATGTGGCCCCCAACCTGGACCCTCTGGCCTATGCCAGGACGCCCTGGCTCTAAACTGGAACAACTGGGAGAAGATTTATGTCTTTCCTCCGGTGAATCTTCTCATGAAAGTCTTAAACAAACTCAGGACATTCAAGGGTCAAGTGGCTCTAGTAGCCCCAGACTGGCCGAAGAGCAATTGGTACCCTCTCATTCTGGAGCTGGGTCTTCGCCCTCTTCGGATCCCCAATCCCAGGCTCTCCCAGTCAGTACAAACGAAGACTGTGTTCGCTTCCTCAGGATTCTCAAAAACCCTAACTTTATGGATTTCATGAAGTTTTGCAGCGAAAAGGGATGCGAATATTGACCCTCAGAATATTCTCTTCTTAGAATCCGATAAAGAGATTCTACTTTGAGACGTATGATGCTGCTGTCAAAAAGTTAGCAACCTTCCTGAAAGAATCAGATTTATTAGAATCATGACAATCAATTCAGCTATAACCTTTTTCAGATCCTTATTTGAAAAAGGCTTAGCAGCTAGCACAATTACGACAAACAAGTCAGCCTTGAAAAAGATTTTTCAATTTGGATTCAACATAGACTTGACAGATTCCTACTTCTCGTCTATTCCAAGGCATGGCTAGACTTAGACCTTCGGTAAGGCCTACGTCCAGTATCATGGTTCTTAAACGATGTTCTAAAGCTGGCTTCAGAAACTGATAATGACACATGCTCGTTTATAATGCTCTTAAGAAAAACCCTATTTTTATTAAGCTTGGCCTCAGGAGCTAGAATTTCAGAACTGTCGGCGTTTATCCAGAGATCCGGATCATATTCAGTTCCTTCCCACAGGGGAAGTGCTACTTTCTCCGGAACGTAGCTTTATAGCAAAGAATGAAGATCCTTGATGAGGTGGGAACCATGGAAGGTACTACCCTTCCACAAGATCTATCTCTTTGCCCAGTTTTCAGCCTTACGAGCCTTTCTATCTAGGACCTCCTCATCTCATCGGGTCCTCTCTTTAAGAGAGAAAAAGATGGTACTTTATCTATTAAAGGCATCAGGCAACAAATCCTGTACTTCATTAAACAAGCCAATCCTGACTCTTTCCCAAAAGCACATGATGTCAGGGCAGTAGCCACCTCAATTAACTATTTCCAACATATGAACTTCGATGAGTTGAAAAAGTATACTGGATGGAAATCGCCGACAGTGTTCAAAACGTCATTACTTAAAGTCTTGGAAGCTCTGAAATTTTCAGCAGTTGCAGCAGGGGAACCATAGTTTCCCCTGACTCTGACTAATCTTTAGTAGAAGATCCGTCCTCCTTTCTACCTGCCTCACCCAACAGTTCGTCTATTCCTGCCTTGTTTCATTTACGGTCACCTTGTGTCTTAGCTGCTTTTATGATGATGTAGTGGGTGCCCCTTATTTTTTTGCTAGGGACACTCACTTTTGATGATGGTTATTGATCTCGTGGATGTCATCTCCTTATTTTATGCTAGGAGATACATCTTATTATAATGGTTACGGGTTTTGTATATTAAGTCATATACATTCCTTTATTATATTATTATTGTTGAGTTTGTTTTATTCAAACTTTTATGTTAATTGCTTTAGAATGTGTTGATACATAGCTTTACACAGATACCATTTTTGTACATATATGATATATTTCTCCTGTATATATGTATATTACCTTAAGTTAAGAAATATTATTAGAATTAAGTGTAATTTAAGTAATATTTCTATCTTGTATCACTGTGTATATGTATCCTTATTAGCATTATATTGATTTATTTTTATTTTATCTTTTATTTGAGACCTCTTTGTATTTTGTTGAATTTCTTTACAATCTTGTGCTATTTCTCTGGTACGATTTCGCGCAGCGACACGAGCTGAGCCCAGAAAAGGGATTTTGACGTAAGGAAAAATCTATTTCTGGCGATTGGCTCGTGTCGCCAGCGAAATCCCGCCCTACCCATCCCATCGCCAAGATTGTCTGCTAACTTCAGGATGCCACCAGAGGCGCAGCAGTCGGCAGCATGGGATGGAGTAGTAGTAGTAGGTGCTGCCCACTCTGTGGGTCGGCTCTCCTCTTGGGGGATTTTGTAGTGGGAGAATTCTATTGGCATTTGGCTCGTGGTAGTGGTCTCACTCGCCATAGTGTTCATACCGACTCTCGTGGGAGAGTGAGCGAGTCAGTTATACTGACCTTTTTTCTTTATTTATTTATTCTCTGGTAGGTGTTAGTACATTTACCCTAGAAATAATAGATTAAGGATATTTCGCTGGCGACACGAGCCAATCGCCCAGAAATGATTTTTCCTTACGTCAAAATCCCTTAATTGGACTAAAAGTATAGAAACATCCGTGCCTATTGTTAAAACCGTATCTAAACAAGAAAATTCCTTAACCCAAGAGATCGCGAGCATTGAATATCTGGGTCGGAGCGCAGAACTGTTACAAACTGAACAAAGCAAGTGTCAACAGCGATAAGCAAAACAATAAACACCAACAATAAACACTTCGAAACGGAAACAGGGTCGTGGCTAGGCAAAAAAACAATAAACACTTCGAGCAGAAACCCTAAAGCAAAAGTATATTTATAGTATGTATCAGAATAATGTAATCAAATGTAATGTTATATGTAGGTCTGTGACGAGGAAAACCCGAAGAACACAGCAGATGACTAACGACCAGGTAGTAATAATAATCTCTTTCATACCAATCGTCATAACTGGTGGCATTCCGTCATCCAGGTTTCCTACTATGTCACAGAAAGCCAAATCACTGTTTTACTGCCTACAATGCTTACAGATATAAAAAGCACATAACTGATTGTAACACGTGTCATGAAAACAAGGGATACACTAAGACAACTGTCAGTTTTAAGGGCCTATCCTGTGCCAAATCAATCCTTGAAAGAATATACGTAGAATTATTAACAGAATTACGAGTCTGACAGAGGGAATAAACACTTCTTAGTGTTAATAGTTCTTTGACACGTTATATAAAAGAATTAATAGCACTAAAAAAACAAACACCGCAATTGAGTGCGTTAGGAATATTTATGAGTGCTAAATCAGTAAACATGAATTCAACACATGATAATCTGACTCGGGTGGTGTAAAATCAATAATAATCTCCTTAATTAAACACGTTGTGTGAATTCCTTTCCATTAAGAAACCAATAATATATTTTATCACCCAGAGTCAATCGGTTTGTGAATAACGGATAATTAAATAGGAAGTGTCAATGTTCTTACGAGTTACACTCGTGATGTTGATCCGAACTGGATTATAGCGGTTCTCGCGGTTTTAAATACCTTTATCATTTATATCTTGTATCTATAGAATTGATGCCGCAAGTAGCCTTATACGTACGCCGCTAGAAACACTTTTCCACATATTCAAGCCAACCATTAATTTATCAATATATATAAAAAATATATAAATAAATAAATATAAAAAAATAAAAAATATGGATACAAGTGGGAGTCAATATATACACTCCGTAAGAAGTCGGAAGGGTTACAAATTATAATAAAAAAGGAATCACGATAAAATCAATAAGCAAACGTAACCATAGATAATTAAATATCCAAATATATATGCGTAAAGATTTGAACTCTAACTTAACGCTTTAGTTATGACAAATAAGCTAAAGGTTCAAACACATATCCAAAACCTACTGACATATTGTCTGTCCCGGTGATTTATCTTCGTAGTCAATGAAAAAAAAAAAATAATAATAATAAATAAATAAATAAATAAAATAAAATAAAAGAGATTTTAAAGTCAGGAAGTCTAGAAGTGAAAATCTTATCTATGGAATAATCCTATATGAATCTTATACAGGGCTAATAATATATATAGAATTTGTATGGAAACCTTTTTCATTAGTTGAATAAGGAATCTTTAATTTAACATAATTCCAACATGAAAACTAATATATTGTTTCAAATTTTGGTACTGTTTTTTTTTTTTTTTTTTTTTTCAGACATTCCTCTCATGTGGGTCGAGTATTAAAAAACAAAAAATTTATCCTAAAGTCGTATCTCTTACAGCAAGTAACTAACTCTTAAGCTGGTGACGACGTCATCAGTTCTAGAAGGTCTGTCGCGTTTGCCGTATCAGCAGTGATTCCTTTAACCTCAAATATCTGCTTGCACAGGCTTCATCTTGCGCTTGCAAAGCAGATTGACTGGAGAAAGGAATGCTTAGTTCATGAACTTCACATGTTTCATAGGTCACATGACAGGCCACATAACATATTCTTATCCGTGTGTGTAATGCAATTAGTTAAGGACTTGCAATCATTTTAAAATTAATGAAACAAATAAGCAAATAGAATTTCTATAACAACAAAATGAATTAATTTTTTTTTTCTGAACCTCATAGACATTTAGAAGTATCAAGATATGTATATATGAAATATTTACTTGCAACATTAGCCTATTACAATTCAAGTAAGGGATTTTGACGTAAGGAAAAAATCTATTTCTGGGCGATTGGCTCGTGTCGCCAGCGAAATATCCTTTAATCATTATTTCTAGGGTAAATGTACTAACACATACCAGAGAATAAATAAATAAAGAAAAAGGTCAGTATAACTGACTCGCTCACACCCTCCCAGAGAGTGTCGGTATGAACACTATGGCGAGTGAGACCACTACCAACGAGCCAAATGCCAATAGAATTCTCCCACTACAAAATCCCCCAAGAGGAGAGCCGACCCACAGAGTGGGCAGCACCTACTACTACTACTCCATCCCATGCTGCCGACTGCTGCGCCTCTGGTGGCCATCCTGAAGTTAGCAGACAATCTTGGCGATGGGATGGGTATGGGCGGGATTCGCTGGCGACAACGAGCCATCGCCACCGAAATAGATTTTTCCTTACGTCAAATCCCTTTTCTGGGCTCAGCTCAAGTCGCTGCGCGAAATCGTACCAGAGAAATAGCACAAGATTGTAAAGAAATTCAACAAAATACAAAGAGGTCTCAATAAAAGATAAATAAAAATAAATCAATATAATTGCTAATAAGGATACATACTACACAGTGATACAAAATAGAAATTACTTAAATTACACTTAATTCTAATAATATTTCTTAACTTAAGGTAATATACATATATACAGGAGACAATTATCATATATGTACAAAAATGGTATCTGTGTAAAGCTATGTATCAAAACATTCTAAAGCAATTAACATAAAAGTTGAATAAAAACAAACTCAACAATAATAATATATAAAGGAATGTATATGACTTAATATACAAAACCCGTAACCATTATAATAAGATGTATCTCCTAGCATAAAAATAAGGAGATGACATCCACGAGATCAATAACCATCATCAATGTGAGTGTCCCTAGCAGAAAAATAAGGGACACCCACTACATCATCATAAAAGCAGCTAAGACACAAGGTGACGTAAATGAACAAGGCAGGAATAGACGAACAGTTGGGTGAGGCAGGTAGAAAGGAGGACTGGATCTTCTACTAAAGATTAGTCAGAGTCAGGGGAAACTATGTTCCCCGCTGCAACTGCTGAAAATTTCAGAGCTTCCAAGGACTTTAAGTAATGACATTTGAACACTGTCGGCGATTTCCATCCAGTATACTTTTTCAACTCATCGAAGTTCGTATGTTGGAAATAGTTAATTGAGGTGGCTACTGCCCTGACATCATGTGCTTTTGGGAAAGAGTCAGGATTGGCTTGTTTAATGAAGTACAGGATTTGTTGCCTGATGCCTTTAATAGATAAAGTGCCACCTTTTTCTCTCTTAAAGAGAGGACCCGATGAGGATGAGGAGGTCCTAGATAGAAAGGCTCGTAAGGCTGAAACTGGGCAAAGAGATAGATCTTGTGGAAGGGGTAGTACCTTCCATGGTTCCCACCTCATCAAAGGATCTTCATTCTTTGCTATAAGCTACGTTCCGGAGAAAGTAGCACTTCCCCTGTGGGAAGGAACTGAATATGATCCGGATCTCTGATAAAGGCCGACAGTTCTGAAATTCTAGCTCCTGAGGCCAAGCTTTATAAAAATAGGGTTTTTCTTAAGAGCATTATAAACGAGCATGTGTCATTATTAGTTTTCTGAAGCCAGCTTTAGAACATCGTTTAAGAACCATGATACTGACGTAGGCCTTACCGAAGGTCTAAGTCTAGCACATGCCTTGGGAATAGACGAGAAGTAGGAATCTGTCAAGTCTATGTTGAATCCAAATTGAAAAATCTTTTTCAAGGCTGACTTGTTTGGTCGTAATTGTGCTAGCTGCTTAAGCCTTTTTCAATAAGGATCTGAAAAAGGTTATAGCTGAATTGATTGTCATGATTCTAATATCTGACTCTTTCAGGAAGGTTGCTAACTTTTGACAGCAGCATCATACTGTCTCAAAGTTGAATCTCTTTTATCAGATTCCAAGAAGAGAATATTCTGAGGGTCAATATTCGCATCCCTTTTCGCTGCAAACTTCATGAAATCCATAAAGTTAGGGTTTTGAGAATCCCTGAGGAAGCGAACAACAGTCTTCGTTTGTACTGACTGGGAGAGCCTGGGATTGGGGATCCGAAGAGGGCGAAGACCAGTTCCAGAATGAGAGGGTACCAATTGCTCTTCGGCCATCTGGGGCTACTAGAGCCACTTGACCCTTGAATGTCCTGAGTTTGTTTAAGACTTTCATGAGAAGATTCACCGGAGGAAAGACATAAATCTTCTCCCAGTTGTTCCAGTTTAGAGCCAGGGCGTCCGTGGCATAGGCCAGAGGGTCCAGGGTTGGGGGCCACATAACACGGGAGTTTGTGGTTTCGCTGAGATCGCGAGGATCCACCTGTAGACCTGGAACTCTCTGAAGAATCCATTGGAATGAACTGTTGTCCAGTGACCATTCCGACTCTAGAGGTACTGATCGGGATAGAGCATCTGCTATGACGTTTCTCACTCCAGCTATATGCGTGGAGGAGAGATGCCAACTGAACTTGTCCGCCCGCCAGGGAGAAGATGGCTACCATGACATGATTTAGATGACGTGACTTGGAGCCTCCCCTGTTTACACAATGTACCACCACTGCGCTGTCCAGGACTAGCTTTATGTGGGAGTACTTTGGCGGGCGTAACCTTTTAGAGTCAAGAACACTGCCATTGCTTCCAGTACGTTTATATGGAACTGACGGAACTGAGGTGACCACGTTCCTTGAACCTTTTTGAACTGGGAATATCCTCCCCAACCGCTTAATGACGCGTCTGTGTGGATGGTGATCCCGGTGGAGGAAAACGAAGGGGACTGACACCGACAAGTTCTTGACTTTCGCCCACGGCCGGAGTCGATTCTTTAGAATCAGAGGGACTGAGGATAATTTGTCCCTGGACCTGACATTTGCTCGTGAGCGCCAGATTCTGGTTAGGTCTTTCAGTTTGGCTTTCATTAGGATGTTCGTCACTGATGCAAACTGGAGAGAACCCAAGATCCTTTTCCTGAGATCTTCTTGATGCCAGTTTGTGACTCAGAAATTGTTTGACTGACTTCGCTATTTCCCTTTCTTTTGGATGATGGAATCGCAGAGTATGGGAGGATAGATTCCATTGAATGCCTAGCCACTGAAAGTTGACTCTGGGGTGAGTCTTCTTGACTTGGTCCTGTTTATCTTGAAGCCTAGATATTCCAGGAACTGAATTACTTTCAGTGTTGCTTTGTTGCATTCCTCGACTGTTGAAGCCCAGATCACCAATCGTCGAGATACTCTACTACCATAATCCCTTGCGATCTGAGTTGTTGAACTACTACTTCCGCCATTTCGTAAACACCCTGGGTGCCACGTTGAGCCCGAAAGGAACTACCTTGAAGGAGAATGTCTGGTCTCCTATCTTGAAGCCCAGATACGGACGGAAGTGTCTTGCAATAGGGATATGATAGTAAGCGTCTGTAAGATCGATAGAGGTGGTGACGGCCCCACGGGGAGTAGGTCCGAACCTGCGAGATCGTGAGCATCTTGAACTTGTCGCAGCGAATGGCTAAGTTTAAGCGGGACAAGTCTAAGATTACCCTTCTTTTTTGTGAGCCTTTCTTTGGCACGCTGAACAAGCGTCCTTGAAATTTTAAACCTTTGACTCTCGCTATAGCTCCTTTCTGAAGGATCCTCCGCATACTCCGTCAATTCCTTGGAAGGAAGTTGGCGGAAAGGTCTGGATGGGGTGGGTTCGATAACCAGCTCCAACCCAGGCCTTTGACACAATGCTCTGAGCCCACTTGCTGAAGTTCCACCGTGCGAAAGTGAAACAGCCTCCCTCCTACCTAAATTCTCATTGTTCTGTAGCCTCCTCTCGCTCCCTGAAATGTTTTCCCCGGTAAATTAAAGGGACCTAGGGCCCTCCCGATCCTCTCCCACGAAAGGGTCGCTTACCTCTGCCTCCCTTACCCGACGGTCATACTTCTGTGAAGCTTGACTCTCGAAGAGGCTTGGTTGTAAGCTGGAGAGAGGGCGTAAGAGGTGGAGGGCTGAGGCTGAGGGGGAGATAACGTAAATCGGCTGCGATTGAGCCTTTGAGGTGGAAGGTTGGGCTGTTTGCACCAAGGGAACAGCCGGAACTTGTTGAGAAAAGAAGCGTGGCTGCTTTTTCTGGTAGGGCTGGAAACGTCTAGGTTTCCTTTGACCCTTACCCTTAGCTGCTAGATCTTGTCGTCTCTTGGCCGTAAGACCCCAACGGTCCTTAAGGCTCTGGTTCAACCTCGTAGCCTCTGACTGAACCTCCTTCACCATCGCTTCTGGGAAGAGGTCTGCTCCCCAGATGCTTGACGCAAGTAACCTATTCGGCTCGTGCCGAATAGTTGCTTCTTGTAGGACAATGTTTCCTACAGTTCGTCCTAGCAGTGGCAAACTCAAACATATCTGACTGTACCGTTTGAGTCAAGGATTTGGTAATAAGCTTGAAGAGCGGTTCTGACCCATAGGCCATGGTAGCCACCTCGGTCATAGCCATGGAATTAATAGACCTGGCTAACCGCGATTTGGCGTCGAATTCTGCCTGAATAAGGCCATCTGGAAGCCTAGGTAGCTTCTCACCAAACTGCTCCATAGCACAGTCCGGTTTGAGTTTGCCAGCTGAGAAGGTGTTAGGTAAGTCTTCCCACAATTCTCCGGCTGAAGGAAGTAACGGAGATGTAGGATCTGCTTCCTTCATTGAGGCATGGGATCCCCCTTCTGGGCCGCTGGAATGGTAGATGTCGCGATCTTTGTCAGGAAAGGGAGCGGGGTACTCTCATCCATCGTAAAGATCGTGAACGGGCTCTTGAAAGGTTGGATTTTCGTATTGGAACAATCCATTTCCTCTAGACACCTGAGCCATTCTCTCTGAGCCTGGTCACGTGAATAGAGGACTGTCTCCTTTGGCACCTTATATCCGAGTCATGGCTGAGGCGGTGAGCCTGGCGTAGCCGATGAATGGAGGCTGAAGGTCTTCCGGGTAGAACTCGAAGTCCTCAATCCTCCGAGTTCCACATTCCGGGATAGAAATGAGTCCGTCTTGGAAGGGGGCGTATGACGCTACTCTCCAAGGGTTGTTGTTCATTGAGAACGGAGGTAGAGTGTCATACGGGGAAGCTGGGCTCACCTGTGCTGAAAGGTGGAGGAGAGGCTAGAGGAGTCTTGGCTCAGTCCGGCTATAATGTTGTCTTGAGAGGTAATCCTATCCGACAACCGAGAGATCATTTGTTCCATGCTATTTTTCAGAGACCCAACCAGGTCGCCCACCTGTTTGTAACAGCCCAGCATTGGAGTCCAAAGCCGGAGCTGCTGCGGAGGTGGAGGGGTGGCTCTGAACTGGAACCAAGGGTAGCGGAACTGACGACTCCGCTGGAGTGTGAGATCTCTCTCTGGAGGATTTACTCCTCGAGGACTTAGAGCCGGACCCAGAAGCTTTAGATTTCTCTGCTCCGGATTCCTAGCCGGAGACTTACGAGAAGAGGATGACGCCGAAGCCGTCTTCTTAGACGACGACGACGTCTTCGTCAAGGATTTCACTGCTTGACCCTTGACCTTGGGTCTACTGAAGCGTCAGGAGAAGTATATAATTCGTTACCCGTAAAGCCTTGGAAGGATGGAGAGGTTGCAGGAGTGAGAAGAGCAGTTGCACCCAAGGGTATCCCTTGGGGCGTCCAACTTACTACCTCGACCACAGGTCCGTCCACACCTACCATAGGTTCTACATTGATATCCAACGTCGCGACTTCCGAGAGATGTCCTGGCCTTGGTCAGTCAACGAGGCAGCCAGCTGTTGCTGGATGAAAGCGATAGTCGGGCCCGCCTCTACTGGGTCGACGTAGCCTGTCGCCTTGCCTCCGGGGAAGATTAGTACCGCCAACCTCTTCTCCAGGATGTAGGGCATACCCTTGGCGGCGTTCTTCCCGAAACCGCCGACCCAGGCCCGCAGGGTTTGCCAGTGCGGTATCCCTCACGGCCGGCGCCTGGAAGAGAGGGTATTGGATTGATTAGATTTAAGAATAACTTAAAACTAAAGTTAACTTAAAGCTTAACTTAAAATTATAGGGGCTATAAGACTCCTTGAATTTTTACCTTAAGTTAGAGTGATTGATGTAAACTTAGCACTATAACAGATGAGGACCAGCTACCGGAGATGGAATACTTACCCGTCTAAAAGCTGGCTCACCAGATCGTAACATATGGTACAGCGTTTTCATGGTACCAGACCTGGATGTCCCCGTGCGGAGTCGCGCATGGAGCATGGGACCTCCGGCAAACTTCGTGTCACATGGGTCCTGAAGTGTGGCGGCGCATCCCGGATGCTCACAGTTGGTGGTCTGTAAGTGGAAAGACACATGAGTATCTTAAAGACTATCACGCAACAGGCTAAAGGACCAGAAGAACTCCGTTGCATGCCGGAGCTCGGAAAAAATTTGGGCATAACCCCTCCCTTAATCGCCTGAATAGGCTATAACCCCGGAGGGATCCGGTGAAACAAAAAGGGAGGGGGGATGGTTTAAGGTACTTAAGATAAACTTAATAGTTTAACATAATAGATCTTAAACCTAAAAACTCGAACGTACCGGACTAAGTCCAGTGCGTGGCGGAGTGTGTAACTCAGTGAAACGGAGAGGTTAGAAGGGACCGACTGTATGTTCCGGTCCACCCTGTGGGTAGACTAGCACCTTTCCGCTGGATGCCAGGTCTCCGTGGTAAGGAGCCCTAGTAAGGTGGGAAAGAGCAAGAGGGCATACAGACTCGGGCTAGTAACGGAGCGACGGGGTAGTTAATGGTGGGGAGGGGGGAAAGGGCCAGTCCCCCCCACCTTACCAACCGACCGGACCGAGAAGCCGGAGAGGTCGAGTCCAGTCTGGGTCTGTCCCGTCCCTCTCACCCCCTCCGCCTGGGGGGAGAGAGGGAGGCAGGCTCGGGTATGTGGAGCGAGCATGGGCAGACCTACCCACCCCCCCCGACCCTATAGAAGAGCGGGAGGGGGGGAAGGTGACTGGACAGGCGTCTGGCTGCCTCGTGATCACGTAGTGACCACGGGGGCGATCAGAACAACAACTAAGCCTAGAAACATAACCAACTGATCAGAGAGATGCTATCGGAAGCAACCGAGCTGAAGAGCGGTAACATAAAGGCCCAATGGGCCATGAGCTAGCTAAGCAAGCAGACGCCTAACTAACCTAACAAATATCACATAAATAAATATAAAACGAATAATAAATGAAAGAAAGAAAACAATATAGTAAGGAGAAAAAATCCAGGAGTGTACGACTAACCCGAAGGCAAGTCTACCACTCAAAGCTAGCCGAGGCCGATACTAAAGCAGCCTCCGTGGCTAGGGTCTGGATGGAAGAGCCTACATAAGGTAAAAGACATGCATGCATGACAAAACCGTGTAGACCGTACCCTAAACAAAGCGGATAAATAAAATAGAGCGTACATAAGCAAGGGATGTCCTGGGTTATGGGCGACCCAGAACGAACCCACCACGAGGCAGAACCATGCTGCCATGCTTCCGACCTAGAGTTCGTATTTATACCTAAAAAACGGAAAAACGGCAAATACGTGCTCAGGGCCGGAAAAAAACCAAATCGCAATAAACACTGGAGTACTTAACTTAGCTGCTGCGATGGCTGCACGCTCCATGGTAATAAAATCCAAATGAAAGGGCACAAAAAACACAGAGAAGAAAATGGCACGTGTGTATCGTGTGCGCTAACTGAAAAGGATGGCCACCAGAGGCGCAGCAGTCGGCAGCATGGGATGGAGTAGTAGTAGTAGGTGCTGCCCACTCTGTGGGTCGGCTCTCCTCTTGGGGATTTTGTAGTGGAGAATTCTATTGGCATTTGGCTCGTGGTAGTGGTCTCACTCGCCATAGTGTTCATACCGACACTCTCTGGGAGGGTGAGCGAGTCAGTTTATACTGACCTTTTTCTTTATTTATTTATTCTCTGTATGTGTTAGTACATTTACCCTAGAATAATAGATTAAAGGATATTTCGCGCAGCGACACGAGCTGAGCCCAGAAAAAACATTCATGGGAAAATGTCACATTTTCTTGAAAAACCCAAAGTTTATTTAGAAATTAGTTACATCGTGGGTTTTTTTCGTTGCATCTCCTACCTATTAATAAAGTTTTTAAAATTAACCTCAGAGGATGCGTGCGAGAAAATTGAATATGAAACTTGTTAGGGCACATAGGATCAGATTTTATCACAACTTAATTTCAGTTAGCATAGAGACTACAGAATCATGATTAATCTTCTCTTTGACTCTTATGTTCCTGGCAATCTTACAATTAGCTCCGTTTTCCACTTCTTTGTCTAGTAACTTACTACCAGTAATATCGAATTTTCTTTGAGATTCGTAATGATATCTATTTTATTTGTTATAAATTATGGATATTTTTACAGTCATCATAGACCTGGATAAGTTCACTCATTGTTAATGCCATGGATAAAAAAGTTTGTACAGCGGACTCTTTTGAATTCCAAAATATCACGAATTCATGTGGGTTAAGTCTGGTCTAAATGGCTCTCTCCCCTCCCCTGTATTTGGATGTCGTCTGAATTTACTTTGCCCTTGTGACAAGTATAATTTAACTTGCAGGCTGATTAATGGAACCTGGTTACAGTATCCTGCAGTACGAGAGTTTCACATCGCAACTTCAAAAAAATCGTTCGTCGCAGCGGACGACTACAGTCAAGTAACAACCGCCTACAATGTGAAAGGAATTTCATGGACTTCTTCGACCGACACCGTATCTCGTCGTTAATCTCGACCGACACCGTATCTCGTCGTTAATCTCGTTTTAATGCGGAATGCTCCGGCGGCTGTCGGAATCGACTACGAATGGGACATACTTCCGACAATTACGACCCGAAGGATATTCAACTCTACTTTGCTGGCGAAGGACTCGTGCTGGGGATGTTTTTTTATTCATCGCGAACGTAATCGTGTAGCTTAGGATGCAGAGAATAAGTATGACGCAAAATAGAACGTTGGACCCGCCCCAGGCAAATTTTCCCCTTGTTTAACCATTGAAAAAGGCCGTTTCAATTGGCTATAGGTGTTTGTCTGGAACTGTGTAATGGACGAAAAGTTGTTCGAAAGCTAGTTAAATGTGAAGTAGTATAACCTCGGTCATGTATCCTATATATATAAATGATCATAAATAACAGAATCGAAATATATTTTTTGCGTGTACGCACTAGGAATCTATATATAAATGATCATAAATAACGGAATCGAAATATATCTTTGCGTGTACGCAATAGGAATCTATTTAAAGTGCACATATATTAATCATAATTATATGAATCCATATACATATGTATAAACAAATCAGGTAGCCTATAATCAATCTGTTACCTTTTATCTTACCAATATCTGCAGTTAGTATATGAATTAATGAATCAGATATATAACATTTAGCATAAAAATCAACGAATCAATCAGCATAAACATTAATAATTTTATCAATTCATATATGAAATTTTTTATCAGTTAAAATATGATTTTTATCATGTTAATCTTCATTCTATGCAATTATCAGAGTACATTAGTATTTTCTGTAGCATATGTATCTTAATGAGATGAAAGTAAAAAACTGTATCATTATATATCACGTGATCACTATTATTTACCAATATCATTGTTTTATATTTTATTACTTGAATCAATTCATGTACACCATGAATTTTTATTTACTAATATATATATATATATATTCACATAGTGTCTGTATCACACTCCTATAAGTCAAATGCAAGTCAAGTTTGAGTAATATTCAGTAGCTGGTTTTGGTAGCTGACCGAGCTAATGTAATTGTTTACATAATAAAAATATGGAATGTTAGTCCATATATATAAAAGATTGCTTGCAGAATGTGATCAGACTAGAGGACGCTAAAGATGACTATACAATAAGTATGTAGGCTAAGTTGACATGACCGTCACCTGTAGTCATTCAATTGTTTATAAACATTAGTCCAAGCTCCCTGCTTGAGACAACTACCGCCTACGTGATCTGTAGCGTGTCTCATTTGATTGTGTGTTCGTATGAAACTATGTCATTTGTATGTATGTTCATATGTTCGAACTACTGTCTGTTCCTTCATAACTTGTAACAGAGATGGTAGACGAGGAGAACAGAGTTAGCTATCGTCATTAGAAGACCTGTACCTCTTTACCTAAGCTTTATCATGTAGAGGAATAGGATTAGCCATCATCATTGGCAGCGCGATCAAGCTACTTCGTTATTAGAAGTACTTGTACATTCATAACCTGATCTTCTCCAACCATGTAAAATAACTTCAGAAGAATATATAATTTTTTATACTTAGTGTTTTCTACAAGAACCTCCTCACCGGTAACGAACAACATGAGTTTTTAACACATCGTCGTAATAACCAACAAAGATAATACCGACTTCGTAAGTGATCTACAAACCCCACCCAGACACTCCATTGAAGATGGAAGTGCAATACCAACCGACTTAGCGTAAGATTATCGCTAGTCTAACATTACCTCATAGGGCGCCTTATCATACAAGGCACAAGCCCTAATATATGTACTGTACTTTTACCTTATCATAACATTTGCTACAAATTACCTTAAATCCATGACAGGTTATCTCACTGTATACTAGTAACACTGCATCCCCATACGTATGTCTAAATACAGCAAGGAAAATGACAGTCATTCTAACAACCATGAAGGGATTATTATTTACATTAGTATTGATTATTTGCATTTGTAATTGCTGACAAATGAAAATGATGGATATTCAGCTTCGGATACATTATTTCAGGAAATTTCTGAAGCCAGGACAGATGTTCCTGAAACTAGCCTTGCAGATAGAAAACGGCCTGGAAGACTTCGGAAAAAGCTGAGCACCCGTCCCACTACCCGATTTGATGAGGTCCAGTGTTATTATCAGCAAGTTTTTTTTTAGTTTTATATGAATTTCAGCTATGATGCTGAGCATCATTTTTAGAAATATATACAAAGTACTATTTTTATGCTGATCTGTATAATTTTCTTTCAAAATTCTTCTATTTGTCCTCATGTTTTATATGTAAAAAGGATTGTCATCTATAATTTCAGGCTAAGGTTTCATCTAAAATAGAGAGTCAAGAGTTTTTCACTCAGATTTGGCCCAAAGATCAACCTAGAACGTCACCTATAAGAGAAAGCAAGAAAAAAGCACCAAAAACCCCTCCAGCAGGTAATGTTTCTGACTACAGGATAATCAGTGTCATTTGGGAGTTGTGTGGCATCTCTAGGTCTCAAGACCAGATACTTTAATGTATATGATCTTGGCATAGAATCCTGTCATTATTTATTGTTATCGCAGAATGAGAACATTTCTATCATTATTTCCAGACATATAACTGTATGTTGAACAGTCTCTCAGCATATGGCATGATGGATTAAGTGTCATTCTCGTTCAAGAGACGACGTTTTTGTGTAATTTAGTCAGACTGCGCTTGCATTGTGTGTGTGTGTGTGTGTGTGGTAGGGGGGCCATTGTTGGGGGATTTCCCATTCATGATCATGATCATGAGAGAGCTTTTTGCTTGGTACTTTTGTCAAGCTTAGTATGTCTTTCTTCAAGAGTGGTGTATCAATATACTTTACTACATACCAGGAAAAGTTCGTAACCCTTGGAGGTTTTGGAAGGTCCCCAGAATGCATCTGTGACCAATCACACTCTGAATCTATACTGAAAAGCTATGTTTTCTTTTATTGCTTGTTAGTTGAATGTATTTTTCAGAGTGTAAAGTCAATCATAATGTCAGTTCAAAACTGTATGTGTATGTTAATATGTTAAATAGTGATAAAAAAAAGTAAAAGAGGGTTAAGAGTATGTGGAAGAAGGGTTTACATTTATAAAACAAATTTGTTCAGATACGTAGTACTGTCGGCCAAAAAACTCGTGGCAGAGTTTCATAATTTTTCGTTCACCTGCCTGACGCACGATTCATGCTTCATTTATCTATTTTTCTTTCAAAAATGGAAGAAATCATGTGTAATGACGTTAAAAACAGTCACTGATATCTTTAGAACATTATGTTATGTTATTGTGTAAAACTATTTTCCATATAGCAAAATTGACGTGAACGAAACGAAGTGATAAAAAACGTCATATCACAACCATAGATATACATTAACAAATAAGATAGGAGACACCTATCACTAGTAGTATCGCATAAACATAGTCCCTTAAATTACTTTCAATTTCAATTTAAGCTTCCAATGGTAGTTTTGATATCATGTAAAATTTTGACAAGAAAACATTGGAATCTCACAAAATGCTATCAAATTTAAAAACAAAAAGAAAAAAATTAACAGCGTGAACCAGGCGACCTCACTCTATTGCTTTTGATATCATGTGCACGGGAATCTAATGTCAATGTTCATTTATCGGTCTAAGAAAAACATCCCTCAATGAGCGAGAGTGATTGCACTGCCATTCGGTGCAAGTTCATGTTGGAGAGATATCACGAAAGCTTAAGAAAACCAGAAAGAACCATACAAATAGATGAATAAAATTGTTTAAAAAACGGCAAATTTAGAACATGGGCCTAGAGTGGAACACCTCGAAGCACCACATGAGAGCAAGACAATACAGTAGTGTAAATGTTGCTGAGCAGCATTCATTTGTGAACTTTGAATTCTAGTGCCTCGTCACGACATTGCTTATGACTGGTGTCTGATGAAACTTAAGATGGAGAGAAGAGATTTTTAAATCTACTCTTGAAGTCTTTGGTAGTTGTCTAATGAATAAGTCTAATGAATAAGCAAACATATCTTTGATGAATGAGAGATTCAGTTAGGTTTACTCTTTTAGTTTTGTTTTTTATCGGTAGCCCAGTGAATACCACGGATAGGGAGGGAAACGGTTTCAATGCTGCATGCAATTTTTTTCTTCAAAACCTAAAGAATACTTTATTGGGAGATACTTTATTAACATCGGCCTAATCGTTTCCATCACTCCTATACGCCACCTCCGCTCTCTTCTACATCTCAGGCGACTAGATCCGACTTCTCAGTTCTCACTACGAACTCCTCGTGAAAGCACCACTAATGATAACGGTTATTTTAAAATTCCCCACACCGACAACGGACGTCTTAAAATGCATGTTTATAAATTATTTTCTGTTCAAAGAAACTTTATCTTTCATTCCACAAAATATGTGCATACACTCGTGTTACACCCTGAAGCCGTCAAAGAGCAACCCTTGATTAAAGGAGTAGGTTTTTTTCTTGAAAGAAAAAAAAAAAAGAAAAAAAAAACATATGAAATAGACTTAAACGAGAACGTCACCTTTCATATTTCTTATCCTTTCAGCTACTTATAATATGCTTATTGTAGTAGGTCTAGTAGGTATAACATGTGAAACTAATTTGAATTAATTTCTATTTAGAAGAAATGAATAGTTACAAAAAATCAACCTAAGAAAGCTTTAAGGAAAGTAAGCCTTTCTTAATGTATTCGTCAGTTGTTTTGACTCCCACAGCTTTCCACGGTGTCCAAATGAAACAGGATGATATTGCAAGGAATTCGATAAAACATAAGACTGAAATTATATTCGTTTGATTTTCTTATGATTGCTTTTTGATTTTGAATAGCTAGGTCTGAGTTAATTATGTTAAGCATTATGAAAAGGATAAGAAGAAAGGCGAACATGGCTAATAAAACAAGAATAACGGGAATAGTCAATCAAGCAGATTTATATATATATATCTATATATCTATATATATATTATATATATATTATATATATATATGTATGTTGTATGTATATATATATATATTCTATATATATATATATATATATATTATATATGTATTATATAATTGTCGATTTAAATATTCATTAATATTACGTATCCGAGACGTATACTGCTGAAAATAGACCTAGGCAATCATGTGGGAAAATCAGAAGTCCAATTTAGGCCCACTAAATGTGTCATGCAAATTATTTTATTGATCAAAGGACAAAATTAGTTTAACTAAACACAGTTTTCAAAGAATGTTAACGCCTTGATGTATTATTTATCGGCTGTAGGAGACGAAATGACAGCACCCCAGTGCAGTACGATACGTTGAGTCAAGACTCTAGCGACAGCAAAGCCAACCTCAAATCAAAATCTTCGGTATGCTGTCACGAAGTTAGAGTTGAGAATAAAATTAGAAATCGTGGACCCATCGGTATATATTTTTTCCTTACTTTGCAAATAATTATCTTTAATACATGGAATAAGTCTACTCAATTCTAATGTAATTTATTTCAAGTATAGCACCTTTGATAGGAAATGTTATTTATTGTGAAGTAAATAATCTGGCACCTGCATATGGCAATATGTCCATAACGAACAATGAATTAAGAAACTACGCCAATTCTTCGTTGGCCGTCTGTACAAACCATCGGTCCTTTAACAATAGGAATGTAACTTAGCGCAGCTGGAACTGGTCATAAGCTTCGAACAAGGGGGTTCGGTAGTTAACTACTTTGTCCAACAGTCGGCGGTCCTGCGTGACTGAGAGGTGAAGAGTCACTTTGCTTTCGGCCACACTGGGGTGATAGACGTACTGTTCGCGCTCTGCCCCGCTTTCATCATATTCTTGGATTACTCCCTTCATTTTGTGAAGATATTACTTTTTTCTTTTACTAGTGTGCTTGTGTGAAAATAACGTGAGTACCTGGCTATTTTTTTGTATTTTGTGTATTGTCCTAGTGGAAATGGATTCCTGCAAGCCAGAAAGACCCCCTCGCCCCCCCCCCCCCCCCCCCCCCCCCGCCCCCCCCCCCCCCCCCCCCCCGTGAGACGCAGATTGTGCCCTTTTCGAGGTAGATTGCTCTCGCACTGAGCCCTGTGATTTGTGTATTGTTTGGTCGGAGGAGCAGTGGGAGCATTATGAAGGGAGGAAGAACCACGTAAGCCGGCCAGGGTATCTATCGGAGGGTTCTCCCAGTTACTCCCTTGGTTACGGACACATCGTCTTCTTTTCTCCCTCCATCACAGCTCCTGCATATGGCTCCTTCCCCTTCGGGGGGTGGGGGGGGGGTTGGGGGGGGGGGATCTCACTCCTTCTCTTCCCTCGATCAGTTGAGTGTAGGGAGGGGGGGCGAGGTACCCCGACGTGGCAGTTGTATTCAGGGTCGTCCATTCGCTCGGGGGGGTGGGATCTGCCCCCCCCCCCCCCCCCCAGGCAGGGGAACCCCCCCCCCCCCTGGGGAAACCCCCCCCCCCCCCCCCCCATAACCCGACACTTTCTTCCTCAGGTTTGCCTGCCACGGGGGACGATCTCGGCCGGGTCTGGTACTCGCTGGGCCTCCAAGGACACCAAGCGTTCAGGGGCTGCTGGGTCATCTCGCGAGGGGGACCAGGCCAGTAACCCATGGCCCGGTCACGACAACCACGACTACAGTGTCCACGCTGGGTTACGTTGCTCCTCCTCACCTGGTGTATACACAACACGTGTCGATGGTGACCCAGACAGCTGCTGTGCAGGCGCCGCTGCCGGGTGTACAGAGGATGATCGTGACGCGGCCGCCTGGTTTTGCCGCTCTTGCTCCAGCCCCTGACTTCCGGTGTCACAAGAGCTCTCCTTTAGATCTGCCGCCAGTACCAAGGATGCCGCTGGTTCCTGCTCCGCTGCCTGTTCCTGTGCTTGCCGACCCTGTATCAGTTCCTGCCGCCGTCGTTCCTGCCCGTGGTGTTGCTGCCCCCACCCCAGGTCCTTCCGGACGGGTGCAGCTTCGGCAACTGCCCCGGCTCCATCCTGGATGGAAGACCTGACGGTGGTCCTGACAAATCTGACGAAGAAGAGGAAGAAGTGGAAGGTGTCGTCGTCGTCTTCATCGTCGTCGTCTGCTGCCGCCGCTTCCCCTTCGACTTCCAAGGCCCCACAGCTGAGGAAGAAGGTAGCCGGGGTTGACACGACGGTCCCAGACCGGCTGCGGGCTGAGGCGAGAAAGCAGTCCCCTCAGTCACCTGGACCAGCCGAGCAGTGTGACGCGCCGTGAGGACAGGCCTCGCTCTCACCGCGACAGTGGACTCTGCCGGTCCCCTGACCTCCGCTCCCACAACGACAGCGGACTCTGCTGGTCCCCTGACAGCCGCTCCCACCGGGACTGTGCGGATAGGGGGACCAGCAGCAGCTCTTCTGACGCTCGGGACCGTCGCCGCTGTTCTTGGTCTAGCCGCTCGACCAGGCCTGCAGCCTGATCGCCACTGCAGGTTGGCGAGCGTCTGCAGCCCCCCAGCACGCCGGTTCTGCCGGTGGGTGAGGGGGGGGGGCCTTAGGCCTTCCTCTCCGATCCCTTCAACTTCCTCGGGCTACACCGGGAAGAGCGAGGCGATCAGGAGCGATCGCAAGGAGCGCACCGCCACGAGGGCCTACGAGCCTGGCACGGTCCTAGCACCGACCAGATCTTACGCGCAAGTGGCAGGAGGAGACCATGAGGGGTCTGTTGTGGTTCCTCCTGCGGAAGGAGGAGGGTCTCGGGAGGCGTTCTCACTAGATGGGCTGGACGGTCCGTCTCTGCAAGACGCAGTCATTCCTGAGATCCAGAGGTTGTTCGCTGAGGTTATTGCGCTGATTCTTCAGCACAACAACCTCGGGGAAGGATCGCTGCTCCTACCTTCCGAGGCTACATCTAGGCTGGAGTCGTTCTGGGGACCTAAAAAGGAACCCAGGACGACGGTGGGTCTGCCGCGATCAGCCTTTGCCGACAGTGTGCTGAGCCAAGTGGACGCTCTCGTCTCCGGACAGGAGGGTTCGCTTCGGTCCGGCAGGTCGTCCAAGCTCTTTCCCCCACCTCTACTACGACAGAGGCGCTTCTACTTGCCAACAGAGGACCCTCTGCCGCCCAAGCAGGTTAACTCAGAGCTGGCTAGGCTAACTCCGGGGGTGTCTCTTCAGCACCTGCTGTCAGAGAACCTCTAGTTCTCGCAGCAAGAGGCACTTTCGTTGGAATCGACTGCCATGGCAGCATTCCAAGCAGTCACCTGGATAGACCTGTGGTCCCTCACAGTGTCTAAGGTCGCGGCCTCTTTGGGAAACATTACTCCTGAAGGGGACCTGACTTTCATGAGACTGTGCCAGTCTGGAGGTAGGGCTATCTCCTACCTGGCCCACCAGACGGCCAACCTGTAGGCCAACCTGTTTCTGAGGCGTAGGGACGCTGTCCTCACTCGAGTAACCAGGTCGGCAGGGCACGAGGCGGCCTTGGGTCCTCACAATGAACCGGTGCGGAGTTCCTCCTCTCTCTTTCCCAGAGAGATGGTGGACGCTACGGTGGAACAACGGCGCACTGACGATAGTGACCGTCTAGTCCACCAGGCAGTCTCGAAGGCAGCTGGGCAGCCTCAAGCCACTGCCGCTAAGCCTAAGAGTTTAGCTAGCGCTTCCTCTGCGGCTAAGACGATTGCTTCGTTGAAGCTGAGAGGAAAGACTCTGCCTTCGACTTCATCAGTAAGGAGTGACCATAACCAGCCCTCCTCCCAGCCATCCTTCTCTCGGGGAGGAGCCGGGAAGAAGAAGTCGAAGAGAGGAGGGAAACGCTAGGGACGGCGTTCCCCCTCACCTGCTGCCGGAAGTGGGGGGTTGCCTGGCGAGCCATTGGGCAACTTGGCAGCGCTACGGAGCAAGACCTGGATAGTAAATGTCCTTCGGGAGGGATATCTACTACCCTTCGAGTCTCGGCCACCCCTCACCTCCAACCCGGTCCATCTACAAATGTACGTTCCTGGTTCTGCCAGGGACGTGGCACTTCGGCAGGAAGTAGAAGCCATGCAGAGCAAATGAGCTGTGGAGATCATATGGGATCAGTCACCGGGCTTCTACAGTCGACTTTTCCTGGTAGAGAAGTCATCAGGGGGCTGGCACCTGGTGATAGATCTCTCTCCCCTGAACCGATTCGTTTGCCAGACTCTGTTCACGATGGAAACAGCACGCTCCGTGCTCGATTCCATCAGGGAGAACGACTTCATGCTTTCAGTGGACCTGAAGGGCGCATATTTCCAGATACCCATCCATCAGTCCTTCAGGAAGTACCTCTGCTTCATCCTCGACGGGACAGTTTACCAATTCAGGGCACTTTGTTTCGGTCTCTCAACCGCCCCACAGGTGTTCACGCGAGTGTTCACTCTGGTGTCGGCTTGGGCCCATTCAGTAGGGATACGTCTGCTGAGGTATCTCGACGATTGGTTGGGCCTGGCGAGCTCTCGCTCACAGTTGCTACAGGACAGGGATCGACTCCTCAAATTCTGCCTTCTGCCGCGACCTTGGGATAGTAGTGAATTTCGAGAAGTCGGGTCTCGAGCCCATGCAGAGGATGAAGTACCTGAGGATGCTGATCGATACAGTAGCAGGGCGAGTCATCCCCACAGACTCGCAGATCGCAGGTTTAGGGAGGCAGCCAGACAGTTTTCTGTCCCTACAGGAGCAGCCAGCTCCGCAGTGGCAGGTCGTGATCGGTCACCTGTCGTCTCTCGAGAAGTTAGTCCTTCACTGGCGTCTTCACCTGCGGTCTCTTCAGTGGAGCTAAAGAGAGTTGGTCACAGGCAAGAGACCCATTGTAACTTCCCCGTGTCTCTCACGGAGGAGGTGAGGCAGGACCTAACCTGGTGGCTGGACAACAGGAACCTCGTAAGAGGAGTGCCTCTTCGCAACCCCCTTCTTAGATGTTGCTGTTTTCAGACGCGTCGACCGAGGGATGGGGCGCACACCTGGAGGAGTTGCTGGCTGCAGGAGTGTGGGATCATCACGACACGACAAGCACCTTCACATCAACATCTTGGAGCTCAAGGCAGCGTTTCTCGCTCTCCAAGAGTTCCAGGACCGTCTGATGGAACACTCAGTGGTGTTGATGAGCGACAACACCACGGTAGTGGTGTACGTCAACAAACAGGGGGGCATAGTGTCCCTCCCGTTGCATCAGTTGACGTTTGCAGGTGCACAAGTGGGGCCGTGGCACACTCGGTAGAGCTGTCAGCCCACTACATTCCAGGCAAGAGGAATAGTAGCAGACAAGCTCAGCCGTCAGGATCAGGTGATAGGAAACCGAGTGGTCCCTTCACCCAGGCTCTTCAACCTGTGGGGCCGTCCAGTCGTGGATCTGTTCGCCACCCGGCACAACAGAAAACTTCAGGTTTTCTACTCGGTTGTGCCGGACCCATGGGCAGCTGCAGAGGACGCTCTTCAACGTCCGTGAGACAGCCTCTTCATTTTCGCCATTCCCCCGTTTTGTCTGATTCGCAAGGTGATCAGCAGGGTGCTGGTCACTGCGAATCTTCGGATGATTCTGGTGGCGCCCAAATGGCCTCAGGCTGTTTGGTATCCGGACCTGCTGGCTCTGCTTGCCGAAGCACCGAGAGAGATTCCCCTTGGCACAACCTCCTGTGCCAACCACACGTGGAACAGTACCACCGGTCGGTTCAGTCCCTGTCTCTTCACGGCTGGCTGTTATCCACCATCTCTTGCGAGCGAGAGGCTTTTCTCGCCGAACAGCAACAGAGATGGCTGGGTACCTCAGACAGTCCTCTGCAGCTGTATACCAGGGAAAGTGGTCCGTCTTCTGTGGTTGGTGTCGTGGACAGGGTCTCTCTCCTCACAGAGCCACTTCTCAGCAAGTAGCGGATTTCCTCGTCTTCTTCGCCGAGAGAAGCTCCTCTCCGTCTCCCCAGTTAAAGGCTACAGAGCCGCCTTGGCCCTAGTCCTCAAACTGCGGGGAGTGGATATCTCCACTTCCTTCAAGATCTTCCTCCTTATGAAGAGCTTTGAGAGGTTTTGCCCACCCAGGGAACCCAGGCCCCCCGGGGTGGGATGTGACTCTCGTCCTTAGGAGTTTGACTCGAAGTCCCTTCGAGCCACTCCGAGAGTCGTCAGACAGGGACCTGACCCTCAAGACCCTCTTCTTGCTGGCCCTGGCATTGGCAAAGAGAGTAGGGGAACTTCATGGTCTTTCCTTCAATGTTAAACATTCTAGTGGATTGGGGCTCTGTGACACTCGATTTCATCCCGGACTTCGTAGGTAAGACTCAGATCCTTCGATCCCTGACGACCGGTTTTCGAGTCATTCATGATCCCCTCCCTGAAGGTGACTTCACCGATAACAACGTGGATGAGATGCTGCTTTGTCCTGTAAGGGCGTTACGGTGCTATCTGAAGAGAACTCGACACCTCAGGCCTGAGTGTCGATGCCTCTTCGTTAGCACCGTTGTTACCAAGAAAGAGGTATCCAAGAACCTTTCTTTCTGGCTGCGTGAGGTGATCAGGAGGGCGTACGACACAGATGGTAGTGACGACACCAGTACCCTTTGTCCGAGAGCCCACGAAGTCAGAGGTAATTGGTCCAACCCTTGCGTTCTGCAAGAACTTCTCTGTGGCACAGGTTCTGAAGGCAGGGGTTTGGCCAACCAGACCACCTTTACCTCCTACCTTCGGAATATTGCCCACAGTCCTTGGACAACCTTTTCTTGGGACCCGTGGTGGCTGCTCAACAAGTTGTGTAGCTTACCCAGCATCCAAGCGGACAGAACAGCATCAACATCCTTGTGTGACTGCATGAATGGACGAGTGAAAGAGAGTGTGACTGGCTACTCTTCCTCCTCTACCTGTGGGCAGAGGGCCGCGATCATCACTACGCTGGACAGGAGGCAGATGCAGGTAAGCTGCATGACTGAGCTCCAACCTATCCCTTTCAGTAGGGATAGGAGCAGTTATCACCACTTCCCTAACAGGGGGGGAGCGGAGGCCAACAAGAGACAAACCCTGAACTTCATTTTGGCTCTTGAAGTAGGAACTAGTTCTTGCTTGCTATTTTATAAGAGGCACGCTTGCCTCCCTCTTATAAATTTGGTTCAGAGGTCTGACCACTGATCCCGCGGTGCACACCCCGATCAGTTGGGCAGAGGCTAGGATCCCTCCCTCTGCTCTTACGACCAGGGAGGGAACCAGGTCGGACGAACACCAGTCTGTTCATAAGATTCAGATTCCACCCACCAATAAGTGAGTCTTCCTATTGTTAAAGGACCGATGGTTTGTATTACGTATCGCAACAAATCACAATTTGTCGAAAATTGTATTTTTCCTAACTATACAACCTGAGGTCCTTTTTTACACATAGTCCCACCTCATGCCACCCCTCACTCTGTTTTTTGCTTGGGCCTAAAGTAAAGTGACTCTTCACCTCTCAGTCGCTGCTGGACCACCGACTGTCGGACAAGCAGTTTAACTACCGAACCCTCTTGTTTCGAAGCTTACGACCGGTTCCAGCTGCCCGCTAAGTTACATTCCTATTGTTAAAGGACCTCAGGTTTGTATAGTTAGGAAAAATGCAATTTTACACATGCAACTTACCCGGCAGATATATACTTAGCTTATGTCTCTGACGTCCGACAGAATTCAAAACTCGCGGCACACGCTACAGGTAGGTCAGGTGATCCCCCCCTACCGCCGCTGGGTGGCGGTAATAGGAATCATTCCCGTTTTCTGACAGAATTTTTCTGTCGCCGGTGCTGACAACAACTTTGTTGGTAGCTCCTGCTTAGAATTTCTTGCTTGCTTCGCCGAGGATTATTTGGGAAGTAATTTGATCTTTGGTTGTTGGCATACGCTGTGTTTTGGATTTAGTTGGTTAATATGTCCGATTTTAACACCTGGAACTCTGTTTAGAGTATGTGTAAATGAGGGATGCAAGGTGAGGTTTGCCTAAGGCTACTTTGGACCCTCACACTATTTGTGTAAAATGTAGGGAAGGGATTGTTCGGTTAAGGATACATGTGATGTATGTGAGAGCTTAACTGAATTACAATGGAAAGACTAACTTCGTATGTTAAAAAGTTAGAAAACCCGCAGATGTGTCCTGCCGAGAGAGCCCGCTGTGGAAGCTTCAATCCGCCGATTTGCAAACAGCAACTTGCGGAGATATAGACCAAGGTAAGGGTGAAATGTCTAGTGATAAGTGCAGTGTCCCCAGTAACAGTGGTAGGGGGCGTCTGACCGACTCCGCAATCGCTCCTAGGCCTAGACCTCTTTCAGACTCCCATGCCCAAGTGGGAGGAGGAATGTCGAAAGCCGCAAGGGGATGTAGAGTATCCCAACGGTCAGGCGTCCCTTCAGCAGGTCCTGTAGACTCGTCCCAGGCTGCTGTAGAGAGCTATAGAAAAGCCTCTTAAGGAAGTGTTTTTCCGACTGATTTGTCCTCTCCTAAACGAGGATGGAGCTCATCTTCCAAATCGCGCCCTCCTAGAGAGAGCCTGGAAACCTCCACGAGAAGGCGCTCTTGACTCGAGCCCGGAACCTTTTCCGGAGGATTCTCCTGCGCCTAAAAGGCTATGAAGTCTCCGGAATCTTCACCAGAAGGGATTCGGTTCGATAGGACTCCTGGATGATCGAATCTCGTTAAGTTACTCGAGACCTTATGATAGGCTTTCCTCAAGGGAGTCAAGCGCCTCTCCTAGCAGGTTCCAAGATTCTACGAAGACCTAAACAGGGGTTCCTCGCCTACTTCCTGAAGAGTATCTAGAGTGGAACGCTTACCGTTCTCCTAGCAGGCGTCGAGCCTGAAAGGAGCCTAATCGAGGATCTGCGCCCTACTCCTGTAAGACGATCAAGAGTAGGCCGCAAGCGCTTCGCCTCAAAGGCAGCAAGAGCCTAAAAAAGAGCCTTTCCAGGGATTGCGCCCTAATCCTGGAAGATCAGGAGTAGGCTCTGACGCCTCTCCTCGTAAGATTCAGGAGCCTGAAAGGAGCCTTTTGTCAGACGCGCGCCCTACTCCTGAGAGTCACAGAAGAGTAGGCGCAAGCGCCTCTCCTCACGGCGCCAAGAGCCTGAAAGGATCCTGACTTTGTATTCGCGCCCTACTCATAGTAGGCGCTCGAGAATAGAAACGAGTGTTTTCTCCGGATAGGCGCCAAGAGCCTGATGAGGCAGGCTCTAGATCCTCCCCCTAGCAGGTATCAAGAACCTGGGAGCGAGAAAGCGGAAGTTTTTTCTTTACCGAGGAAACATATCTCGGGTATTGAACTGGCGGCTTCTTCTGACGGAGCTCTTGAAGGATAAGAGTCGCATACCTGCCAGGACTTCTTCACCTAAGAAGTCTCCCTCTCCGAATGTAACCTTGGAGGAAGTCTCGGAGGAGGAAGAGACGAAAGAAGTAGGAGTCTCTGATTATAAGAGACTTTCTGCATTACTACTTCAGGAGTTTGGGGACTCGCTGTGTTCCGGCTGATCCTCCATCTCCAGGATCTCTGCTATCGAGTACTAATTTGGCAAATCCCCCTCTTTTGTCAAGATGCGGCCAACTCTCTCTATGAGAAAGGCCATCAAGAATCTGGAGAACTGGCTCCTGTTAAGAAGGAGGCAGGTAAGACGGTGTGTGTCCTCCGTCTAGATTGACAGGTAAGCCGGGTGTCTGGTACGACACGAAGGAACCCATGGGGTTAGGCCTTCCGGCTTCCGCAAACGCGGATTTTTCTGCTCTGGTAGAATCATCTAGAAGCGCTCTCTACTTTCAGCTAAAGGTCTTGGGGGAATGTGCGAGATGGACCATTTACTCAAGGGTCTATTTCGCACACTAGAAGTCTTCAACTTCATGGATTGGGCCTTAGGAGCTCTAGCAAAAGAGCGCATGGATCCGGAGTTTGTGACTATGGGAGGTGTTATCAAGTGTCCTTTCGTGCCTGGACAAGGCAGTCATGGATGGATCCACAGAAGTAGCATCTCTCTTTTGAGCAGGAGTGCTCAAAAAGAGATCAGTTTACAGCTCGTTTCTCTCCAAGTCTGTTTCTCCCTTGCAGAGAGCCTCTTTGCTTTTCCCCCCCCACTCTCGGAGTACCTTTTTCCTCAGGAGACAGTGAGGGACATTTCTAGATCACTGTCGAAGAAGCTACGCAAGATCTTCTTGCTCAATCCGCCAAGAGGCTTAAACCTGCTGTGCCGATGGCTAAGAGAGAGGGAACAGAGAATAAAGTGTCTTTCCAACAGCCCTTTCGAGGAAGAACAACCTCAAGACCCGCACCTAAGAGTAGAAGGCCGTTTAAGAGAGGACGATCTTCTCGAAGACCATTCTCAAAGCCGCAGTGAGACAGGAGTCCTCCAGACTCCAGTAGGAAGCCAGACTTTTGAGGTTCGCGAAAGTCTGGGCTCAGAGAGGGCGGACAACTGGTCCCTCTCGATCCTCGGAGAGAGGATACCTGATCCCCTTCAGGGAAAAAACCTCCCTTAACCACCACTCCAAGGGAGTTAGCGGCAGATACAGAGATCCTTTAAAGAACCAAGCACTATTACATCTGGTGTAACAGATGCTAGAAAAGAAGGCTATAGAAAAGGTATTAGACATTCATTCTCCAGGATTTTACAATCGCCTCTTTCTGGTACCAAAAGCCTCGGGGAGTGGAGACCAGTGCTGGACGTAAGCGCTCTGAATCACTTTGTGATCAAAACAACGTTCACGATGGAGACGACGTCGTCAGTTTCTTTCAGCGCTAAGACAAGGGGATTGGATGGTGTCATTGGAATCTGCAAGATGCCTACTTTCATGTCACCCATCCATCCCTCGTCCAGAAGTATCTAAGATTTATGATACAGGGCCAAGTATTTCAGTTTCGCGCCCTTTGTTTCGGTCTTTCCACAGCTCCCAAGTTTTCACGGGATTGATGAAAAACGTAGCACATTGGCTACATTTAAAAGGAATAAGGATATCGCTGTATCTCGACGATTGGTTGATTCGCTCGCAATCCAGGGATCAGTGTCTGGAGGACCTAAGGTCGACGTTGGACTTGACTCAGTCCCCTGGGACTGTTAGTGAACCTCGGAAATCCCAGATGGATCCCCAGCAAAGCATTGTCTATCTGGGGATTCTGATGGATTCTCGGGGTTTTTCAAGTGTTTCCGTCCATAGAAAGACAGGAACGGTGCATTCTAAAAGTGAAGACCTTCCTAGAGAAAGAACAATGTTCCGTGAGGGAATGGATGAGTCTTCTAGGACCCTCTCCTCGTTGGAACAGTTCGTTTTCTCTAGGGAGGCTTCACATAAGACCTCTTCAATTTCTTCTTGAAGGAGAATTGGGACCAGAAGAATCAGGATCTGTGGAATCTTTTCCTCTGTCCGAGAGATAAAGAAAAACCTCAGCTGGTGGTTAGAACCAGGCAGACTGAACGAGGGACTATCGATGCAGTTACCGAACCCCTCCCTAGTGTTTGTTTTACAGACGCGTCGGAGACGGGATGGGGGGCGACGTTGGGCCCGAGAGAAGTGTCAGGCACCTGGAGTGGGGAACAGGTGTCCTGGCACATCAACGAGAAAGAGTTAGTGGCAGTGCATCTAGCTCTCAGGCAGTGGGAATCCCAAGTCGCGAACTCAGTGTTGCAGGTAAATTCAGACAACACGACAGCTCTAGCCTACATAAGAAAACAGGGGGGGACTCACTCCCTCTCACTGTACAAGAAGGCGAAAGAGCTTCTTGTATGGTTCAAAGGATCAGAACATCACACTCTTGACGAGGTTTATACAAGGCGAGAAAAACGTCAGACAGACTTGTTGAGCAGAGAGATCAAGTCATTTCCACGGGAGTGGACTCTGCACTCAGAGGTCTGCAATAAAATTTGGAACCTATGGGGAAGGTCAAAACATAGACCTGTTTGCAACTCATTGGAATGCCTGGCTGGAGAACTACTGCTCTCCGATTTCAGATCCAAGAGCAGTAGCGATCGACGGCCTCCTCCTAAATTGGGAAGGAATAGACGGCTACGCTTTTCCTCCTTTCAAGATCATAGGAAACGTCATGAGGAAGTTTGTTTTGACGAAAGGAGCGAAATTGACCCTAATCGCCCCATTTTGGCCAGCTCAAGAGTGGTTCACAGAGGTACTGGAATGGTGATGATAGATTTTCCAAGGTACCTTCCTTTACGGAACGATCTTCTCAGACAGCCCCACTTCGACAGATACCACAAAAACCTCCCCGCGCTCGGTCTGACTGCCTTCAGACTGTCGAAGGACTCGTCAGAGCGAAGGGGTTTTCACGCGCGGCTGCAAAGGCAATTGCAAGGGCCAGGAGACCGTCAACTATATGCGTGTACCAGTTGAAGTGGGTAAGTGTTCCGAAGGTGGGCCAGGAATCAGAATGTATCCTCTTCCAGTACCTCTGTGACGGAAATAGCAGATTTCCTGTTATATTTGAGACTAAAATGTAACCTTGCAGTCTCGACTATAAAAGGTTATAAAAGTATGCTTTCTTTGGTGTTTAGACATACAGGACTAACATCACGGATGACAAAGATTTACACGATTTGATTAAATCATTTGAGACTTCGAAGTCCAAGACAAGCCAGACCACCCAGCTGGAACCTGGGATGTGGTGCTAAGGTTTCTCATGTCAGAGAAATTTGAACCTCCCAATAACTCATCATTTAGAGACTTGACTAGAAAATCTATTTTCCTCTTTGCATTATCATCAGCTAAAAGGATAAGTGAACTCCAGCTTTAGAAGGCGCAGTGGGCTTTCAGGAAGGATTCTGCAGTGTGTTCATTTAACCCCCTAATTTTTAGCAAAATGAGAATCCTTCTAAGCCTTGGCCAAGGACGTTTGAAGTTAAAGGATTGACTTCCCTGGTAGGGAGAGAGATAGAGAGAACCTTGTGTCCGGTAAGGATCCTCAAGTTCTATCTAGAGAGGAAAAAAGCAAATGGGAGGAAACTCAGAGAGCCTTTGGTGCTCGGTAAGAGATCCGAGAAGAACGATGTCAAAGAATGCACAGGCATTCTTTATCAGAGAGATTATTACAGAAGCACATATTGCCTGTTGAAGAGGAATATCTCGGGCAGTTGAGAGTTAAAGCGCATGAGGTCAGAGCCGTAGCAACCTCATTAGCTTTCCACAAGAATATGTCGATAAACGACTTAATGGATCCACATATTGGAGGATGCAATTCTGTGTTTGCGTCTAACTATTTGAGAGATGTACGTGTAACTTATGATAAGTGCTTCTCTCGGGCGGACCTACGTGTCGGACCTTACGTGTCTGCGGATTCGGTGCTGGGACAGGGGGCTGAAACCAATCTAGCTTAGTTTAGATAGATTAGGATTTTAATCTTGTGGTGTTGTTTTTTTATGGTCGATTGAAAGTGGTCAGGGAAAAGTACCACTTTCAATTCGTAGTGTATAACAAAGTAGTGTGGTCAGGTGGTCGAGATTGGTTGTTTTCATGCTCCTTGTAATGTTTTGGACCTAGGCTCTGTCTTGTAAGATTGGTTAGTCCCCCGTTGATACGACAAAGGTGAAGGCTCTACCATGTAAGTGGGATAGGCCCCATTGGTACGATCCCAAATAAGGCTCTGTCGAGTAAGCGGGCTAGCCCCCATTGACATGATCCAGAAGGGTTCTCAGTGACAGGTCTCATCCTTTCTCTGGAACTCTTGAGGCAAGCAGACTCATAGACAGTAACTCATGAAGTCTTCTGCCCAATAAGGTAGGAATCAAGGTATTTAAGTTTAATCATAGTACCTACAACAAAAGTTGTTTTCCTGTTTTTTTGAATTGCTATTCATATTGAGTAACTATCTCTTACCCTCCTCCAAGGTGCCAATCAGCTAAGTATATATCTGCCGGGTAAGTTGCATGTGTAAAAATGAAATTGTTAAGATACAATGAAGTTTTACACATACTTACCTGGCAGATATATACGTTTAATGGCCCACCCTATCCTCCCCTCAGGAGATAGGGGGAAGAAAAATTCTGTCAGAAAACGGGAATGATTCCTATTACCGCACCCAGCGGCGGTAGGGGGTGATCACCTGACCTACCTGTAGCGTGTGCCGCGAGTTTTGAATTCTGTCGGACGTCAGAGACATAAGCTAAGTATATATCTGCAGGTAAGTATGTGAAACTTTTATTGTATCTTAACAATTTCATTTTTCAACAAATTGTGATTTTTTAAAATATACTTTATAATATACTATGGAGTTGTAAACAATTCTAATACTGGATGTATTTTGCAAACTTGGATTTTCATTAGTGGGTACGTGGAAATAATGTTTCCTGGGTAGCAAACATTAAAATCTCGGTTGAATGGTGGCTCCCTCCAGTATGGTAGTAATATGTATAGTTCACACTGGTTATATCAGTGACACTTCAAGTACTACTGTACTTTGCTCTGATTTGACTTTTGAGTGCCTTTCTACTCTGAGAATATTATTGCAATGTCCATTTTAATTTTTTGTTTCTGCTCAATCTCAGGTGAGGAAACAGAGAAACTGTCACTAGTAGCTCCTTCGTCGTACTTAGCATCCCAGGTTGTCCCAGCAGAGTACATCCCAGAATACGAACATCTTGTCATGGAAAACCTATTTATTCCTTCCATGCTGCCAAGTAAGATTGTATGGTATTGAAATATTCAGTAGTAATGTAGAGCATTAGAGAACCCCTATGATTTTGGCCTATTGAATAGTTAAGGGATTTTTCAGATGAACATTGAGGTGAAATTTCTTAAAATTGTAGGTAAAGAATAATTTTTAGGCTTATAAAAGTGGAGTAAATGTATGCGCTTGACTGAACTAAACGCTTGTCACAAGAGTACTCTTCTCACAGGTGATAGTCGAAGTAAAGTTGACGCAGAGGAGCTGAGGGATTTAGAAGACGAAGGGCTCTTCGTTGGAGAGAAGCCTTACGTGTCTCAGACAAACCAGCACATCATCGAAAACCGATTGCTCCGTCAAAAAAACAAGTTTGTTTCATCACTGAATTTTGCATGTTTGGTTCTAGACTGTGGTAGATGCTAAGAATGGACTTCATGATCTTGTGGAAAGTGCCATTTTAGAAGTATTATTGTTTTTATGTTATTATTATTATATTTGGATAATATTGTTAAAGGAAAACATACTGAGGTATTAATGTACGTAGTTGTATATTTCCAGCTGGCACTAGAGGATTATCCTATTGTTAAGACCTCAGGATTGTTAGCTATGAAAAATACAAATTGATTAAAAAATGTTCATGTTACTGTGATCATTATAGAACTTGTAATTACACTGAAGTTTTGATACAGAGTCACACAACAAATAAAAGTTGTAACAGACAGAGTGAATTTGTCGATTATGAATAATCTGCAGGAAGTTAGTGAAGTAGTTTTAACAAAATAGTCTAATTGATTATATAGTGTGAAAGGAGTCAGATTTTAGAATTTATACACAGCAGTTTAAGTTGTCTTTAAATTGAATTGATTAGTTGATACATTTCATACAATGAACTTACCTGTCAGATAAATACTTAGCTAAGACTCCGTCGTCCCCGACAGAAAATTCAAATTTCGCGCCACTCGCTACAAGTAGGTCAGGTGATCTACCGGTCCTGCCCTGGGCGGCAGGACTAGGAACCATTCCCCACCGTTTTCTATCATATTTTCTCTGGTCCCGGTGGTATCAACATTGTTGTTACTACCTCCTGACTGGAATTCGCTTTTCAAGACTTTTTGATCATCTTTATTGGATTTCTTGGTGACGTACTGGATCGTTGTTTTGGCATTCGCTACCGTGGACTGGATTTGGACTTGCTTTTGATTTTTCTGCTAGAATGTCTGATTCAAGTGTTAGTGTGAGAGTGTGTGTGAATGTAGGCTGCAAGGTGAGGATACCGAAGGCTTCGGTTGATCCTCACACTGTATGTCGTAAATGTAGGGGGTTTGACTGTTCTTTAGCTAACACCTGTATTGAGTGTGAAAAAGTTGAATGCTAATGAATGGAACGACTCTAACTTCTTATTTGAAAGAAGTTAGAGAGGGATAGAATTAGACGGGCTGCACAAAGGTGTGAGTACAAGGCCTATTGAGCCTTTTTTCTGAGTCTAACTCTCCTGTAATTAATGATTTTTGATTCTCCCTCTGGTTATCTGAACCCTCACAGGCTTTGCATTCGGATTCGGCTTCTGAAATCGCCAATCTGAAGGCTACTCTTCGTAAGATGAAGACAAAATGGCGCCATGCAAGGTAAGGGAAGTGATAATGATTTACTTAGTGAAGTGAGTGTTCCCATGGTTGTGGAGGGGGCGTCTGACCGTCCCTGCGATGCTCCCAGCTAGACCTCTTCCAAACTCACATACCCAGAGGAGAAGGAAAGTCGAAAGCCGTACGGAGGTTGTGGGGAATCCCCCAACGGTCAGGCGTCCCTTCAGCAGGTTCTGTTTCGCTACAGACTGCTCAGGCACACTTTAATAGAAGCGTCCTACGAGATTGTTTCTCGTCGTCCGTTCTCCTTCACCTAAACGAGGTGGAAGGACTCGGATCTTTCTAGGCCATTGAAAAGGCACTGGAAAGAGCCCGCGTTTGACTCGAGCCCGGAGCGCTTCTCGGAGGAAGCCCCCTCTTCTATCAAGAAGTCTAAGATGGTCTCGACGCCTCCTCGATCGGTAGTTGAGGATCGCACACCTTCGAGGTCTCCTGCTTCTTCTATTGAAGAGGACGCTGGTGTGGCTTCCAAGATGGATATTGTTAGCTGTGCAGGAACAGTTAGCCTCTTTAGTTGGAGTTCTTTCGAGGGATCCCCCTCGCAAGAAGGACGCTAGACTTCCTATTAAAGAATCTCGTCTTCTTTCGCCTGCCAGAACGTAAAGCGTCCTCCAGGCATGAAGAGCCTTACAAGCGCGAGACGTATTCCAGGCGCGAAGATTCTTTCAGGCGTCAGGAGCTATCCGAGCGAGTTGCTCTAGACAAGGATACTCTCAGGCGCGAGGCGCCAGCCAGGCGCGAGGAGTCAGCCAAGCGCGAGGCGCCAGCCAGGCGCGAGGAGTCAGCCAAGCGCGAGGCGCCAGCCAGGCGCGAGGAGTCAGCCAAACGCGAGGCGCCAGGCAAGCGCAGGCGGTCAGCCAGGCGCGAGACACCAGCCAAGCAACAAGCTCCAGCCGAAGCGCGAAGCGCCAGCCAAGCGCGAAGCGCCAGCCAAGCGCGAAGCGCCACCAAGCGCGATGCGCCAGCCAAGCGCGAAGAGCTTGCCAGGCGTGAAGAAGTCAAGCAGACGCAAGACATCTAGTAGACTTAAGAGAGAATCTGTTCACTCGATGAGTCCCCTCTCCTAGTAGGAGTTTGTCGCCAGTAGAGAGAAGAACTTGGTGAAGATCCTCTCGTTTTTCAAGCCGATTCTCCGCACGGTGTGGACGTAGATTCGGAGACGAGGCTAACGGTAGAGAAGGCTTCTCTAACTATAGAGTTTTGACAGACCTTCTTTTGCAAGAGTATGGAGATTCCTTGACTCCTGCTGCTCCTCCTTCGCCTCGATCACTGTTTTCGAGTGCGATCGTACCTAAGTCTTCGTCGGTTTTTTAAAGATGAGACCGACTACTCGATGAAAAGAGCTCTACAGTCGCTTGACAAGTGGATGTTATCAAAGAAGGATCTGGTCAGAACCACCTTCTGTATGCCTCCAGCCATACTTTCTGGAAAAAGAGGCGTGTGGTACCGAACTGGGGAGAACATGGGCCTTTCTCTCCCAGCATCGGCTGAAGCAGACTTTTCAACCTTGGTTGATTCATCGCGTAGACACGCTTTGAATGGAGCTCGTGTGACTTGGGCGATTTCTGAGACTGATCATCTCCTCAAGGGCCTCTTCCATATTTTGGAAGTTTTTAATTTCTTAGACTGGTCCCACCTTTGGGGTGATGTCTAAGAAGGCTCATGACTCGGAAGGTCTAGACCCCGAAGTCATTCTTAGTATACTGTCATGTATTGACAAGGCAGTACAGACGGATCGGGAGAAGTCTCCTCCCTCTTTGGAGCGGTATCTCCTTAAGAGAGGAGTATTTTTAGTGCCTTCTTAACCAAGGCGGTTTCACCCTCACAGAGAGCAGCCCTGGTTTTTGCTCCCATGTCAGACTTCTTGTTTCCTTCTCAGTTAGTGAAGGACATTTCTCGCTCACTGACTGAGAAGGCGACACAAGATCTTCTTCAGACTGCAGGAAGAAGAGACCCTTGTTGCGGTTGACAAGAAAGGACCTACTTCTACTGTTCAGCCCTTTCGAGGAGGCCCTCCCTCCAGAGCTCCCTCAAAAAGGAGAGGTCCTGAGAGGAGAGGTAGAACTTCTTCCCGTCCCTTTAAGAAAGGGAAGTGAGACAGCCAACCTCCAAACACCAGTGGGTGCCAGGCTTCTCGGATTTGCAGACGCCTGGACATTCATAAACTCGGACGCCCTCTTCGATGTCTATAATCAGAAGGGATACTTACCCCTTCCCTTCAGGACAGTCCTCCCCTAACGACTATTCCGCGGGAACTGTCAGCCAGATACAGGGACCCTGTACTGAAGGATACTCTTCGTCTGATGGTGGATCAAATGTGGGACAAACAAGCTATAGAATTAGTACTGGAGCAAAACTCTCCGGGGTTTTACAATCGTCTTTTTTCTGGTTGCGAAAGCCTCGGGGGCTGGAGACCAGTACTAGACGTCAGCACTCTGAACAAGTTTGTTCTAAAGGAGAAGTTCTCTATGGAGACTTCGGCCTCAGTCCTTGTCGGCTTTACGACAAGGAGATTGGATGTGTCGCTGGATCTCCAGGACGCTTATTTTCATGTCCCGATTCACCCTTCTTCGAAGAAGTACCTCCGTTTCATGACGGGGGGAAGGATCTTTCAGTTCAGGGCCTTGTGTTTCGGCCTGTCCACAGCTCCTCAGGTCTTCACAAACCTGATGAAGAATGTGGCGAGGTTTTCTTCACCTCAAAGGCGTCAACATCTCTCTACATCTGGACGATTGGCTCATCAGGGCCAGAACAGAGAGACAGTGTTTGGAGGACCTTTCTTTGACCCTAGACCTGATAAAGTCGTTGGGACTACTCGTGAACCTCGAGAAGGTCACAGCTGATCCCCAGACAGAACTTAGTCTATCTGGGGATTCAGATGGATTCTCGGGTTTTCGAGTATTTCCTTCGCAAAGAGAGAATAGTGAGATGGCTTGGAAAAAACGTCTCTCTCTTCTTAGGGAAAAGAAACGAACATTCGGCGAGGGAATGGTTAAGCCTTCTAGGGACCCTTTCCTCGCTCGAACAGTTCTTTCCTCTAGGAAGACTTCATCTTCGTCCTCTTCAGTTTTTCCTAAGGAGATCTTGGAATTGGAAGACGGGACTTCTCTCCGACAGTTTCCTCCTTCCAATGGAAATGAAACCACACCTGCAATGGTGGTTGTCCCCTCTAAAAGAGAACAAGGGAATTTCTCTGGAAGTTCCGAACCCAAGCCGAGTGTTATATTCAGACGCATCGGAGAAGGGTTGGGGAGCAACACTAGGACCGAGAGAAGTGTCAGGCACCTGGAAGGCAGCACAGGTGTCCTGGCACATAAATTGCAAAGAACTGCTGGCAGTACACTTGGCCCTAAAGTTCTTCGAACCTTTTGTGACCAACAGTGTGGTCCAAGTGAATGTGGACAACACTACTGCCCTTTCCTACATTCGGAAACAGGGAGGAACACACTCCTTGTTCCTATACGAAATAGCAAGAGATCTGCTACTTGGACCTCCCAGAGGAACATCTCCCTCCTGACAAGATTTGTTCAGGGTACGAGAAACATCAGGGTGGACAGACTCAGCAGGAGAAGCCAGGTCCTTCACACAGAGTGGACCCTTCATTCAGAGGTGTGTCAGAGTCTTTGGGATCTTTGGGGCACTCCTCATGTAGACCTGTTCGCCACATTCCTTTCCAAAAGGCTGGAAGTCTTTTGCTCAGTGGTGGAAGACCAAGAGCTCTCGTGGTCGACGCCTTCCTGCTAAGGAACTGGTCTCATGTAGACGTGTAACGCTTTCCCCCCTTTCAAAATCCTGGGGCAAAGTGTTGAGAAGTTTGTAGTGTCCAACGGAACAAGAATGACCCTGATAGCCCCTTTTTGGCCAGCACAGGATGGTTTGCAGAGGTGCTGGAGTGGACAGTAGACTTCCCCAGATCCCTTCCAAGAAGGATGGATCTTCTCAGACAGCCACACTTCGAGAGGTTTCATCAAAACCTCCCCGCTCTCGCTCTGACTGCCTTTCGACTATCGAAAGACTGTCAGAGCGAGGGGTTTTCTCGCAAAGCTGCAAGCGCTATCGCTAGAGCCCGCAGAGCTTCCACTAGACGAGTCTATCAGTCTAAGTGGGAGGTTTTTAGAAGGTGGTGTAAGTCTAAGATTTGTTGTCCTCCTCCAGTACCTCTATAACCGAAATCGCTGATTTCCTTTTGTTCCTGAGAGGACTCTCACTTGTCTGTATCGACTATAAAAGGATACAGGAGCATACTTTCGGCAGTCTTCAGAAACAGAGACCTAGAGCTTGCTGATAATAAAGTCTGCACGACCTGATTAGATCGTTTGAAACAACGAAATTTAAGGAACTAACTCCTCCCAGCTGGAACCTGGAGTAGTTCTCAAGTTCCTTTCGTCTGAAAGATTCGAGCCTCCTCATTTAGCTTCGTTTAGGGATTTAACGAGGAAATGCTTGTTTCTCTTATCTTTGGCGACAGCCAAAAGAATTGGTGAACTTCACGCCCTTGAAGATGAAGTAGGCTTCACAGAGACTCGGCTTCTGCTCGTTTAGAACACTTTTTCTAGCGAAAAACGAAACCCCCTCGAATCCCTGGCCCAAGAGATTCGAGATCAAAGCTTATCGAGTCTCGTGGGTAGAGAAACAGAAAGGTCTCTTTGCCCGGTAAGAGCCTTGAAGTTTCTACTTACAAGAAAGAAACAAATGGGAGGCTCTAGGCAAGGTCTTTGTGTTCGATTAAGGACCCCACAAGAATCATGTCAAAGAATGCATTAGCTTTCTTCATAAGGAGCGTCATTACAGATGCTCACAAGTTCTGTCCTGACGACTCTTTTCCACTCTTAAGAGTAAAAGCTCATGAAGTCAGAGCAGTGGCGACGTCTCTCTCTTTTCAGAAGAATATGTCGCTAAAGAAAATACTTGATACGACATATTGGAGGTGCAATTCGGTTTTTGCATCTCACTATCTTAAAGACGTTCGCGTGACCTACGAGAAATGTTTTTCTCTGGGGCCTTTCGTATCGGCGGATACGATACTGGGTACGGGAGCAAACACCAATCCTTAACTTTGTACATACCTTCTACTAGATATGTTCTAGATTTCTGCTGACAAAGAGGGCTCGGTGCTGCACTGGCGGCCAGTCACTGTTGTTCAGTAAGGAACTCTTGTGATATCTTTTGGAGGAGTATTTTAAAAATTTTGGGGGGAATTTTTGTATGAATGCGTATTAGTTTCGAGTTATGGGTTGTTTGTAATGAGTTCGGGGATAACTCAGAACAATTCTTTATACTAACATGGTGGTTAGGATCAGGTGGTCGGGATTGGTTGTGTGCTCCTTCATAAGGTGTGTTGTCATAGAAGTGGTCCAGTACCCATTGACAAAGTCCTTTCAGGCTCTGCCGAGTAAGCGGTTCATATAACCCATCGACAGACCCACAAGAACTCTTAGCCAGATCACATATCTCGCTAAAGTCTTGAAGGTGATGCAGACTACCGGGCAACAGCCACGAAGTCTACCACCTATCAGGTAGGAACCAAGGTTTTTTCTTTTATACCTACAACATATGTTGTTTACCTGTCTATTCCATTTTAGCTGTCTCTTACCCTCCACCAAAGGGTGCCAATCAGCTAAGTATATATCTGACAGGTAAGTTTCATTGTATGAAAATGATATTGTTATAATACAATAAAGTTTCATACATACTTACCTGGCAGATATATACGATTAATGGCCCACCCAGCCTCCCCGCAGGAGACAGGTGGAAAAGAGAAAATGATGATAGAAAACGGGAATGGTTCCTAGTCCTGCCACCCAGGGCAGGCCGGTAGATCACCTGACCTACCTGTAGCGAGTGCGCGAAATTTGAATTCTGTCGGGGACGACGGAGTCTTAGCTAAGTATATATCTGCCAGGTAAGTATGTATGAAACTTTATTGTATTATAACAATATCATTTTTCTTTTAAAATTTAAAAAAATTGATACTTAGGCAAACATAGGTTACCCATAATTTATGTACATAGCAGTATTAATGATGGCACTTTATACATTTAATTTGTGACTTATTAAAAAATGTGTATGTTGTGAGAGAGTATACAAAACATAGTAAAGGAGCTTTGCTATTTTATCAGTTTAATCAAAGTGTAGGTATAGTCTAACAAGCTTATTCCGCTGAGAATTATATAAAGATGTTATCTAAATGCTCAAGTTACTCAAGATCCTACTGGCTTGAAGACACCCTAGACACAGACCCCTTGTACAAGTGCTGAATGACCTTACAGGTCCCAGTACTTGGCCTCTAGCTCAAATTTTATATACTATACCAGTTTTATTTAATGACTTTGATGTAGGTGGAATATCAAGCGTATTTCTTTTTTTAACCTTTATATTCTTTTTTCGTTAATACTTACTTGCTACAGTTTATACTACTTTTTTTTTAATGTTACCAACAACTTTGTGCCCAGGCATACTATCCTATTAGGGTACTTTTATAAGATTTTCCTTTTTTTTTTTCCTTTTTTTTTCTACATCGTTGAATTTCCCTTGTTAGTCTTCATCAAAGTGTTCTCTTTATGTACAGGAGATGGTTTTTAGAGACAGGATTCTTAGATAGGATGGATGATCCCATCAATGACAAAATCTTTCATCACCTTCCAACTGACGGAGATGTTGATTTGGAGCCTCTGACAGCATTTGTTGAGGTACGTAATTCTCATACGGCAATTTGTGTCCTCGTTCGTTGCTGGTGTTAAATTGCAACAGTTGATTTTATTTGTATATAGAGTATTAAGGGCTTATGCTCATGCATTAAGTGTCTTTCAGTATCTGTGTGTGAGTGTTCATCCTTGTATACTGATTTACCTCAAAAAGTGTGATTCGCTGCTATGACCTTTTTCAGAATGTTCTTCTGTATTTTTAGCCCAAGTTTGGAGAGGAGCTACAACTTATTAACCAAGAAGATGGGGGAATGTTAGATTTGGAAATCCACCAACTGACATTTGTCCACCATCCTCTTTTCTCGCCTGAGCATGTGTTGGGTGCCCAGCTTAAGGAATACTACAAGACGTACTCTGAGAGAGCAGTTCTCAACGTCACAAAAATGCTTAAAGAAAAACTTACGGTAAGATTTTGCAGTATGAGCCTCTTATTTAGATAATATTTTGATAGGTCTGAGTAATGGCTTTGCACCTCATTTTTGGGAATGAGAGGGTTAAGGAGGAGCAGAAACAAGAAAGAAATTGACCTAGATTCTAGAGAAGCTTTCTTATATAGCTCATTCCAAAATTCTGATTTATAGTAGTACTGGTCTATCATTACCCTTTTTGAGTATTGGACAAAAATACCAATTATGTGCAAGATTCTTACACAGTCCACAACATTTAACTCAGCAATTCTTCTTAATGTGCCCTGTCTGGAACAATTAAAACTGCGAATTTGCGGCGTTTGATCTAGTTCTTCTCTCACTCCACTTTATCGCTAAAAATATTAGAAGCAAAATTTGATTCTCTGCAGGAAGTCCCTATCGCCTATTGTCGTGTTTTTATGCATTGAAAATATAAAAGATTTCTAAGGAGCAGCCTCTTGGTTTATCAAAACTGCTAACTATTACATCTGGTACGTCATTCAACAAAAATGAGAAGTGCAGTTACTTCTGAAAATTTTTTGTAACAAAAAGAATTGCCATTTACCCATTCTGAAGCTTTCAATTTCCCCACCAAATCAGTTTGCTGTGTCAGACAGTTGTGAGCTATGATCAAACAAGGAACTCTGTCCTTCCCTAATTTTATAAAATGCCCTCATATCCTGAACCAAGTCACCATATTCATCTGCCCCATACATGCACGGTTCTTAGAAGTTTCTTGAAATCTTCCCAAGTATTACATCTCCTGAACTCAAAATTGTGACAGCATTTCCCAATATCTCCCATGTCCAAAGCAAGAAACCCTCTCGCCTCATTCAATACATCTGCACCATCTGTGATTATCTTGGTAATTAAATGATTATCAACACTCTCAATAAATATCTTAACTATCTGTCTCAAACTTCCATTTACCAAACCCGCAGAGGGTTGGAGGGGTAACATAAATAATTTTAGAGGAGTTTTAAGTATATTCGCAGGGGTTGTGATACGCATCCCCATGAATACCAGGAGTCAACTGTAATAATGACTATTAAACATATTGTGTGAATGTCAAAAGTGTAATCAGCAGGGGCTATGAAGTTTTGAAAATAAATCAATCAGTAAAATTTTGTCAAACTTCAATGTTTCCAATTAATCCAATTATTAACTTTTTGACAGATTGTAATGTATGTAATAAGTAAAAATAAATCCTTCTAGCCAGCCCTGTGAGAGATGGTAATCAGCTCAGTGATCTGGTAAAATTATTTTAATGATACTGATACGTAATAATTATAATGTCACCTGTACAGACTTAGGCTGATGTGAAATAATGTGAATTACTGAAGCTACTTTAAATCTGTCCAAAGGTTGTACGGGAAGCCTTTGCCAAGATCGAGCATTCAGACGTCAGAGGGAAGCACCATCCCAGGTCTGTTCGGGACGAGATGGACATCACTCAGAGACGCAGCATTTACCAGAAAGAAATTCGTGATTGTCGAGAGGACTACAACGTGGAAGCCGAAAGGGACCGAATCCTTTTGATGGATATCCTGAAAGTTTGGAAGAACATTAAAGATTTGAGGAAGAAGAATAAATACCACAGCACACCCTTGAAGTTGATTATTAAGAAAGAGGAAGTGAACAGAGGAGAGGAGGAGGAACAACGGAAGGAAGAACTGAGGCAGGACATGGCAGAAATATTGAGGGAGCACGAGATCGCCTTTGAAAAGGACATGAAGAAGTACAAGCAAGACTTGGCTGAGTGGAAGGCAGCTTATAAGAAAAAGGTGAGATATGTTAGGATTGGGCTTGACCAGCGAATCAGAGTTTGAAACAGGAATGTTATAGTACCAGGAATGATGTTGAAAATTTTTTCCATGTCCAAAAGGCAGCCTCACATTTTAAAGTACCTACTTGAGAGAGATTTTGTCAAGTTAAAATTGTAACTTGGTGTTGTATTAGCACAAAACTAATGTTTTCATATCAACCCTCCAATCTTATCTTTGCTCGCTTATGTGATCTTAAATGTTTCCGGGTTGAGTCTGTTTTCCAACAAACAGAGGAAGTAAGGCAGTCTAACAGTCAATACGCTGACTGGCTCCCCAGATATCACATACTATGTGTAGTTTGGAGATAAGACTGTGAGATTCACTGGGATTTGAGATGAGAATTCACTGTAAGTTTAATAGATTTGTAAAAAAAAAGAGTAGTTTTTGTATTATATAAACACAGCATATTTCATCAGTGGTGGTCACCTTATGCTACTTGATAATAATGACAACGATAATAATCACCCCACCAGTCAACCCAGCTTCAGACATGCGTCAAAGATGGGGCAATAAGATTCTTGGCTTAGCAAGCATGTTTTTCCATGCGACAAGTCCCAACATTTTTGGAGTTTGGTTTTCCCTTACAGTTTAATCTTTCTACTGTCAACACTGACCACTTTTGTATCATGCTATAATTTTTACAATATGGATTCCATCCAGATGTTTTGTGGAACTAACATTTCACAAAAATAGCATACAGTGGACCCCCCCCTATTTGTGTTCTCTGGATTCGCGGACTCACACATTTGCGGATTTCTCTCTGGAACATTTCCCCGCATTATCCCCTGAAAATTCGCCTATTCGCTGTATTTTTCTACAAGAAATATCCACAAATTCATGTTTTTTTTTATCTATTTCATCATAAAATGCACTTATTGTGATAAAACCATTTAAAAAAACAGGTATAAACATTTTCAGTGGGGTTTTCTTGAGTTTTAACTAACAAAATAGGAGGTTTAAAGCATTTTTATAGGGGTTCCAACTATTTGCGGGTTCTAACTATTCATGGGGGGCGGGGGGACCGCTGTATTATGATTTTTATGTTTTAAAAAGATACAATATTGTATTACTGTTTACAGAGAGAGGCTAAGAAGCGTCAGCAGAGGAGGAAGGAGATGGGCATAGGGGAGGAATTGGAGGATTCTGCCCTCCATGCTGCTCAGGATGAAGTGTTACTGGCTACTCCGGACGAAGAAAAGCCATTCCCTCCAGAACCAATAGATAAACGCAAGGTAAGTGTCATCAGCTTGATGGATTGCTGTTAAGTATTGTAACTATCCAATGTACATCTTTTGTGTAGCATTCTCTGATACACACGAGATGGTAGTACAGGCTGTCCCTGGTTATCGGGGGGGTGGGGTTACGTTCTGATGGCTTGATGATGAGCAAAAATCGCCGATAACCAAAAATTGTCTTATTTGTTGGGCTTTATGGCACCGATATGTGGTTAATGGCACCTCATTTAGATTTTTATCAGTGCCAATACTCTATTATCAGTGCCAGTAACCAGAAATCAGTGCATTTCAGCGCCGAAAATCACAGATTTTTGGCAATTTTCTGCACAAGACAAAGGCCGTAAAACCGGATCGCCAATAACTGGAGGATTGTATGTACATTTCGTCCATTTGCTCCAAATTCTTCAACAACGCCTTGCGTCAGTTTCCTGCTGAAGTACAAACTAATGCTTCTTGGTGAACTCTTTGAAAGTGAAGAATTGGGACCCAGGTGTATGTCAAAATACTATTATGAAAGCGGTACAAGAAAAACTGTGCATCAAGTAGTTCCTCTGGTGTGTGTTTTCTATGTAAAACCCATTAGTATGAATTTGCCTTATTCTGCGTGAAACTGACAAGTGATGACATGAGTTGAAAGTCCTACCTTGCACGCCAGCACATTTCAGTCTTATGTGTAGTTCTGATGGTGTCTTTCCCATTTACGGTGTTGCTTCCTCCTTTTCTTATGTACTTTTTCATGTCCACATATCTGAAGTAGTACGCATGTGTATTTTAACCCTCTAAGAGGTGTTGTAGGGGTTTAATTTTTTCTTGTCATGCCTTCTACTTTTGGCTGGCATCTACTTGGAGTTCAACCTGGCATGCCCTCGATATCTAAGATTGGTCTGTCATTGTGGGAAGTGGCCGGTCATCCCAAGGTCTCTCTGGGGTTTACTCAAACACCTTCCTTTGGTTATGGGTAAAAACACTGCATAAAAAACCTTGGTTACTGCAAGATAACCAGTGAACCCAAGTCCTTTAAAATAAAGGTATTGAACTTGATCTGTCATCACATACCAAATTAAAAATGATATAGATGCCAAGTGGATGAGCTCAGAGGGGTAACTCACAGATGATTCATCTCCTCTTGTCCCTTGGTAGTAGTGGCTCAGCTACTTAGTCCCTGCTAGGTAGATGATCCCAGCTTAGCTAATCCAACTGCTTTGTAACTCTTCCTTCCTTATCCATTATGACTTACTCTCAGCTTTTGAGCTCAAGTTGTACTGACTATGGATAAGTCCTGTCTTCTGTTACATTGATCACCCTTTGAGCAACCCTGTAATTGTAGGGATCTCACAATCTGTGACCTTCCCTGATGGGTCTAAAGCACAATGTGGACATTTCAACTGTTTTTACAATTCATGAGGATCTTAGGAGGAGTTTCTTTGCACCCAGTGTTTCTGACTCTGGCGTAAGTTCTTGCATGTCTTGGAAGTAGGTTCTGACTCTTAAAGTCCTTCTCGTAGTGCTTTGCAATGGCCCTGCAGGTCTTGTGTAAAAGCCTGGGGGTTTTAGTAGCTCTGGTCTTCTCAGTGAAATTGCAGTTCATGCAAGTTGTAAAGGGTATGTTGTGAAATAAATTAATTTTTCAAAAAGCAAATTATTTGTTCATATAAATATATTACGGGGAGTATTTTTTTTTTTTTTTTTTTTTTTGCTATCCTCACTTTCTTGTAGCTTATGGTGCAGACAAGCAATATGTAGATTGAGTCTCCTCGCTGCTTGAGACAGCTACGGGAGAATTACTATCTTTTCCTTTTCAGTAGTCTGTTTTGCAGCTGTACTTTCAGGCACTTGAATTTTGGCTAAAATAAGTTGTAAGTTTTTATGTAACATATTTTTTTAAACGTGAAATATTTTTTTTAAGATGGCATACTGCTCCAAGTTCCAACCTTAGATTAAAAGGATAGAGGAAGTCGTGTGATTGGAGCATCAGAGGTTCAATCAAAGGTGTAATACATTACATCCCTAATTCTATTCTCCTTGCATTTTAATACTTTTTTATCTACGTATTTGGTATTTTATTCATTTTTTGTTTCTTTTTTAACAAGTGGTATCTCTTATTTCTGTATTTCCCTTTACTTCATTTTACTTCTTCTTATTGAACGTTGTAATATTCTTTGGAAGCTTGAATTTCAAGTCAGTGGCTCCTTTGGTGGGCTTCTTGTTCCATATGAATAGGTTTTGTACATGAACTTCCCTGCCAGATATATACTTAGCTTAGGTCTCTGACGTCACGACAGAAAATTCAAAACTCGCGGCACACGCTACAGGTAGGTCAGGTGATCTACCTTACCCGCCGCTGGGAGGCGGGTGTAAGAACCAGTCCCCCTTTCTTGTCAGATTATTTTCTGTCGCCGGCTGGACAACACCTGTTGTTCAGTCCTTACGATAGTTAAAATTCGTTCTCGTTGCCGACGATTTGGATTTTGGTGAGGTACCCTTTGTTTGTTGGCTTGGCATACGCTTTTTGGACTGTTTTTTGGATTTTTCTTTTGGATTTCTCTTACATATCTATAATCATGGATGATTCTGAAGTTAAGAAACCTAGTTTATTTAGGGTTTGTTCAGAGAAGGAATGTAAAGTTAGGCTTCCTAAAGCTGCATTAGATCTCACTCGGTATGTGCGTCTTGTAGAGGGAATGAATGCTCTTTTATTAACCCTTGCAAAGAGTGTGATTTGGATGAGGATGGTTTGGAAGGCTCTTTCTTCTTATGTGAGAAAGTTAGAGAAGGATAGGGTGCGCAAGGCTTCTTCAAAGAGTTCTAGTAGATCGAGGGTGAGTGAAGTTGACGCTGAGAATCCTGTAGTAGAAGTAGTTCCTTCTCCAGTTTCAGCCCCTGCGCCCAGCCTTTGAAGCCCGTCGAAGATTTCGTTTTCGGAAGTTGTTCTTTGGGATGAGCCTCGATCAGGAGTAAGGAGAGCCTCGCTCGCTCTCGACAAGGTAAGAGTGATGATAGTGCAAGTGATCAGTGCAGTGCCCCTAGTGGCAGTGGAGGGTGCGTCTGACCGGCTCACTAACGCTTCCAGGCCTAGAAACCCCCTCGTTCCAGACTCCCAGAACCCTAGTGGTAGGAGGAAAGTCGAAAGCCGCAGGAAGGTTAGGGAAAGAACCCCCCCCTCGGGTCAGGGCGTCCCCTCCGGTGCAGTTCCTGTTGCTCGTTCCCAGGCTGCCTTGGATCGAACCAAGAAGGAGTTATTGCGCCAGTGCTTCTCGTCATCTTCGTCGCCTTCTCCTCAGCGTAGATGGAGCGCCTCGGAGTCGTCTCGCCCTCTCAAGAGGCCCTGGAAGGATCCTTGCGCCCTTCCTTCCAGCCCCGAATCCTTCGCGGAAGAGCCAGAAGTGGAACGCAAGAGAACCAAGATTTCGTCCGGTTACGCTTCTCCTGTTCGCTCTCGGACTTCGTCCCCTGTAGAGGAGTTTAAGAGATCTCCTGCGCGTATCCTGGCGGGTCTGCAGCGCAGATTGCGGCTTTAGCGGAGTCTATTGCCGGGACTTCTCATCGTCGGAAGGAACGCCTCACTTCCGGTGAAGAAGTCTAAGAACGATTCCTTCGGTCGGCTAAATCTCCTTTGGCTAGAAAAGCTTTTGAGCCTGTTAGTAGGAGGTCAGAAGTGCAGGCTGGAGCTCGGGATCTTTCTCCGAGTAGGCTCTCCTCTCTTTCCCAGCAAGAGTTGTGAGCATGTAAGGCGTAAGGAGCCAGACAGGCTCTCTCCTCAGGATTTCCGCTCCTCTTCAGTTAGGCGTCAAGAGCTTGACAGACGTCAAGAGCCTCGTTTTTCGTCAGGAGCGAAGGAAGAGTTCTTCGCCTGGTGGCCACTCTCCTTTTGAACGACGCTCGAGCCTAGTAGGCGTCAAGAGCCTAGTAGGCGCCAAGAGCCTAGTAGGCGCCAAGAGCCTGGTAGGCGGCAACGGAAGTTTTCTCCTCCGTTAGATCACTCCCGATTGGATAGGCGCTCAGAGCCTTGTAAGCGCCGCGCTTCTGACAGGGATTCATCTGTGGATGTTTTCTCTCCCCGTGGCAGGCGTCAAGAGCCTGGCAGGGGTTTTGAGCTCAATAGGCATCAAGAGCCTGGCAGGCGTATTGAGGATGGCATGCGCCAAGAAGCCTAGCAGGCGCAGAGAGCCTGATAGGCGCTCTCCCTTATCCAGACGCTCTTCTGTGGAGTTAGAATCTGTTTCCGACAGACGGGCCTCCACTTGTAGGCGCTCTCCTAGTAGGGCGCTCCCCAACCCAAGTAGGCGCTCTCCTAGCAGGCGCTCCCCAAGTAGGCTCTCTCCTGGGAGGCCGCCTCATACAAAAGTAAGGCGCTCTCCTAGTAGGCGCTCTCCAACTCTGGCGGCTCTCCTAGTTAGGGCCTTCTCTCCTGGGGAGGCGCTCATCAAAGTAATGGCGCTCTGCCTAGGTAGGGCGCTCCTCCTGGTAGGCGCTCCTCCCCATGTAAGCGCTCTCCCAGTGGTTTTTTCTTCCAGTAGGCGCTCGCCTAGGTAGGCGCCTCTCCGAACAGGCGCTCTCCAAGGATTAGCTCTCCTCCGGGCAGTAGAGCTTCTAGACGTCATTCTTCGGAAGAATTTGTTGGTGATTCGGAGGAAGATTTGCCCAAGGATGCTTCGGTTTCTTCGTATAAGAGACTTACAGACCTCCTCTTGCAAGATTTTGGGGAGTCTCTTTCGGCCGTGCTCTCGTCTCCTCCGTCCTTATTTTCAACGACCGCAATACGGCTAAGAAGTCTTCAGTCGTTAAGATGAAGCCTACAGTGTCTATGAAGAAGGCTCTGAAGAACTTTGACGACTGGTTGCTTTCAAAAGAAGAGAAAGGCAAGACAGTTTTTTCTTTTCCCCCGTCCAAGCTGACGGGTAAGATGGGGTTCTGGTACGAGTCAGGAGAGCCCTTGGGTCTAACTCTTCCCTCTTCTGCAGACTCGGACTTCTCTTCGTTGGTTGATTCCGCACGTCGCTCGGCGCTGAATTCTGCGAAGACGACGTGGGGTATGAGCGAGTTGGATCACCTTCTGAAGGGAATGTTCCGAGTCTTAGAAGTTTTTAACTTTCTTGACTGGACCCTTGGAGTGTTGGCTAAGAGGACTCAAGAGCAAGACACTCTTTCGCCTGAAGACCTCCACCCAGTTCTCGTCTTGCATGGACAAGGCAGTGAGAGACGGTTCCGGGAAATTGCTTCACTTTTTGGTGCAGGAGTGGTAAAGAAGAGGGCCGTTTTCTGCTCTTTTCTTACCAAGGCGGTTTTCTCACGTACAGAGAGCTTCCTTGCTGTATTCACAGCTTTCCCCGCAACTCTTCCCCAAGAAGACTATTAATGATATCTCCAGCTCGTTATCAGCAAAAGCGACGCAGGATATGCTAGCTCGCTCGGCTAGAATTCCGAAACCTTCGTTTGTTCATGAAACTCACCTGTCAGATATATATATAGCTGTATTCTCCGACGTCCGACAGAATTTCAAAACTCCGCACACGCAGTGGGCGGCCAGGTGGTTAGTACCCATTCCCGCCGCTGGGAGGCGGATATCAGGAATCATTCCCATTTTCTATTCAGATTTTTCTCTGTCGCGGTAGTGAAAACACCTGTTTCCACTACCTCCGCCTAGGATTTTGAAACTTCATTAGCCGCTTAAGTATCCTACTTTTTTTTTTTTGAATGATTGACTTGGATTTGTGGCTAGGCATACGCTATCATAAATTAATTAAATTTTTTCATTGCATATGATGTCTGAATCTAGTTAGCCTAGTTTCAGATTTTGTTTGTCCTGCAACGGGTAAGGGGAGGCTACCGAAACCTTCGGTAGACACTCGTTTAGTATACATGTTTTCTTTGTTGAGAGATCAATGTAATTAGTGTAATGTTGACTGATTCCGAAAGAGACGTATGATTCGTATGTACGCAAATTAGAGCGTGATAGAATCAGGAGGTCTTCCTCCACAGTAACAGAAGTTAGGATAATGAACCTACTAACCTCCAGTAGACTTTATTTTGCCTAACCCTGTGGTATGGCTTACGGGCCTAGAGGAAGTTCTGTGAGAAGTAATGCCCTTTCTATTATTGTGGATTACATCAAGTAAGCTTGAAAAAGTGCTCGCTCTCCAATCAGTGTTGTGAGTGTAGTGATGTTGATTTTGCCCCTAGTGTTGTGGAGGGGGCGTCAGATCGGTCCTATAACGCCTCTAGGTCTAAACCTCTGTCGGACTCCCAGGACCAGGGAGGGGGCAAGTTGAAAACCGAAGGAGGGTTACGGGAACCCCCCCCACCGATCTGGCGTCCCTTCGGCAGGATAAGGCTGCCAAAGATCGTGCACGTGCACGAATCATGAAAGATTGCTTCTCGTCCTCCGAGGCGTCCTCCCCGCAAGGTTGGAGCTCTCGGAAGGACTCGCGCCCTATAAGAAGCTTTAGAGAAGGAGGACGCTTCACTCCCTCTCTCTTGTCAGGAGGGAACGTCAGATCCGCCCCATAACGCCTCTAGGCCTGGACCTCTGTCGGACTCCCAGGACTAGGGAGAGGGCATGTCGAAAGCCGAAGGAGGGTTACGGGGAACCCACATCGTCTGGCGTCCCTTCGGCTTGACTTAATATCGATAAGCGTGACAAAGACGCAAAAATGTCGCAGGCAGTCTGTCGTCTTGGTCCAAGAGATTAAAAATGTCCTTAAGGCAGGACCCTCACAAGGACGCCTTTCGAGACATTCACCGCTCTATCGAGAGGAAGGAACGTCTTTACTCTTGTAGCAAGGATTGTTTTCTTGCTTTCCAAGACGCTCCACCTTCACAATTTGCCTCATCGAAGGCCAGGAAGGCCCCTGGCTTCGTTTAAGATGGCCACTTCGCTCTCTGCGGAAGAGAGCGTTTAAGAGAGTCCAGGATTGGATGGATTCAAGGAAGGTTAAAGGGAAGACTTCGTTTGCACTTCCTCCATCTAGACTGAAAGGAGAGCTGGGATCTGGTACGAAACAGGAGAAGAAGCAGGATTGAAAGCACCGTCTTCTTCTCAAGGAGATTTCGCCAATTTGGTGGACGCTCCAAGGTCTTATTTGTCATCGGCTAAGGTTTCCTCCTCCCCTCATCTGGCGCTATGTATACGTTAGGTGACGTTCGCTTTACTACGAAACGGGATATTGTTCAAGCTCATAAGATTGACGTCCGGCAAGCTGATTTGCATAGTCAAACAGCTCGCCAAGACGCATCTTACTCGTCCCTAAGGGACGCTCTGTCAGCGGACAGAGATGACACTGGACAGACTATCCTAGTTTTCGACAGGAAGAAGGGCAAAGAATTCCTCATACCCAAGAACCACACAGGCGTCCTTTAAATGCCCTTCTGCAGTGTCGATGAGCGTGACAAAGACGCAAGATGTCGCACAGCCGGCCGTCGTTTTTGTCAAGAGTGGCGAACGTCCTTAAGACTCGTCCTGATGACGATCACCGTACTTATGCTTAGGACGCTCGCGTTTCATGAGCGGTCTCTCCCCTCGCCAGGAAGCCTCTCAAGTTACTCGTGTTGACCGCACGTCATTCACTATGACGCTTCCCTTGATGTTCGTCGCTCTTCTATTCCGGACGCTCTTCAAGACGCTCAAAGAATGCAATCAGGACGTTCGGCAAGCACCTCGCGACGATGCCTTTCGGAACGCCTCGGCGTTCCTTTTTTGAGCGCGTGTCTGGATATTTTCACTTGCATTACTAAGACGCAAAATGTTTACACAGGCGGCCACCGTCTTTGTTAGAAGGTAACGAAAGTCTTTAAGGCCGTCTTGGAGACGATAGCCTTACGTCTTCCTATAGTGCTCTCACACTTCAGGAGCAGTGTGCGGCTCTCCAGGACGCTTTTCGGTGGCCTTTCAGAAGACGCTCGACGTCATAAACATTGATAAGCTTTTTGGAAGACGCTCGATGTCTTACACATCTGGACGCTCGCCAGGCGCTAGGCGAGGACGCTTTTGAAGACGCTCGGCATCCTACACGTCATGACGCTCGGTGGGAGAGCACTTGCCAGGACGTTCTTCAGAACGATAGGCGTCCTACGCATCAAGACGTTCGGCAGGATTCCTGCAAGAACGCTCTTCAAGAGAGCGTCGTCTGAAGTAGTGGAAGAAGGAGTTTGGTCTCGTCAAGATGTATACTTCTCTTTCTACGAAGGGAGCGTTCAAGAGAATCATCACTTGATGAATTCCAGGAAAACTGTAAGCAGATTTCGGTGTCATAAAACGCCTCGTCTGCTTTCGGGATTGCGCTGCCGAAGGGGAACATTAAGGTCATTCCTGTCGTAAGCCCATCTCTAATCAGGAATCCTGCCCCTTCCTCGATTTCTGCGGGAATCGGGAAGGCTATATGCTCGAATTCCTGGATTACTTTCCGTCATGCAATTGGGTTAGTTCTCATTGACAAAGTTCTTAATAACATTTTATCGCATAAGCGGATAAGTAACAAAATTTCGAAAGAGCTCTCATTCATTAGTCAGAGGCTCATCCAGGAAAAAGACTTATAGACTACGTCCATGAAGTCTTATGTCAAATATCAATAAGAAGCTTGAACTTTCCTTTTCGATCTTCGGTTCTCACTTGAGGATTTCCATTGGAATAATATTATTCCTTTTCTTGGCAAAGAGAATGAAGACAGTCCGATTTCCAGTCTCTCTCTCTTCCTCGTCGAGGAAAGAATGTAGTAGAGAATTAGATGTTCAAGTGACTGCAATACTTAGGTATTTTATCTTCGCGTCATATTACTAATGTAAAGTTCAAGTCATATACGCATATCGTGGTTACCTCTACAGATGGCAACCGAAAGGACTGTTATTTTAAGTGTATTTAATCGGTCCCTTCCTGCAAACTTCCAGGAGTTTCCGGTGTAAGGACAATGCTTGAAGGTATTGTTACAACAACACCAACTCAGCTTCTGCATGTAGCGAATTATGTTTCGCTTGAATATGCCTGCTTGAAGAATGTTTCTTATGATCGAGAATAGTAACGAACCTATTCCTTCGTAGAAGAGAGTAGCTGGTAACTCAGGCAGAATAGTGCGAAACGAGAGGTTGCTGTCATTGTGGATGACGCAGTTATTTAATAATCGGTACTCCCTGGCAACTTTCCAGGAGTTTCCGATTTAACATTTGGTTAATTAAGCGTAATGTTACGACAACACAAAATCAGCTTCTGTATTAGCGAATTCTGTTTCGCTTAGATATGCCAACTTGAGAGTTTCTGTTCAAATAATGGAAATCTATTCCTTAGATGAATAGAATAGCTGGCAACTCGGCATAAGACTGCGAGAAGGTGAACATAAGCTGCTGCCTGTAACTGTCACAGTGTCTCACACTGTCACCAACTCAGTGTTAGGTAGCTCGTTGTACTGCTCAGTCGGTTACGTCTCTCTCTCCCGCGGGATTGATTTACGAACCGTATCTCTGCCCTACAATCATGACTTCGCCTCGGTTGAGGGGATTTCTGGTAATCATGAATAAACGACTTCATTTTGCTAAGTTTAAATTTTCAACAGAGATATCTCTTAGACATGTTCGGCGCTGCTTACCGCACTGTAACAGAATTCTGTACGAGTCTACCGCAGCATAGCACTATAATAATGCTCTCCTGCTTATGCAAAGCGCAGCCTTATTAGGGAAGGAAGCATGCTTAGTGAGGGAATGGATGAGTCTGCTGGGGACCATTTCCTCGCTGGAGAAGCTTGTTTTCCCTGAATAGACTGCAATTCAGACCTCTACAGTTTTTCCTACAGGAGAACTGAAATAACATCAAAGATCTAGAGATAATTCTAAACGTCTCTCAATGGGTTAAGGATCACCTCAGGTGATAATGAGAGGGAGCCAGGCATCCGGACAGAGGTCCTGGCACATAATCTAAAAGAATTGGAAGCAATTTGGTTGGCTCTCCAGTTTCCTCGAAGAGTGAGGTTTTGGTCGAGTGGTCCAAATCATCTCAGATAATTCCGCAGCTCTCTCATATCCCAAGAAAAGAGAGATGGTTGATCGGCATAGGCACGGAACGTAACGATCCTTAAGAGGTTCGTTACACGATTGCACGTCCGTGCGGATCTTCTCGATCGACGGCAGCAACTACTGACGTTTGACTTTTGAGTAATCCTCGCTTAGAAGTATGTCGAGAGTTGTGGAGACTTTGGAGACGTCCTTTCGTAGATTTTGCAATATTGAAGACGAAGAAGCTTCCTCTACGTTGCGCCCTTATTCTCGATCCGAGAGCGGTAAGCAATAGACGCCATCCTATAGTATGGAATGGGGATAGTGGTTAGCCCTTTTCCCCTATTCAAAAGCTTAGGAAATGTAATAAGATATCGCTGGCGTCAGAGGGAGTGAGAAAGACGCTGATCGCCCCATGTTGGCCTTCGAGAGGCTGGATTCACAGAGGTCACGTCCTTCAGAGAGCACTTTCCAAGGACCCTTCCCGAGAGAATCGGTCTACTCTAACAGCCTCACTTCGAGAGGTACCTAAAATCTCTCCGCTCTGAGTCTGAATGCGTTCAGACTGTCAAGAAGCGAGAGGATCTTCAAGATTAATTGCAAGTCTCATTGCCAAAGCAAAGCAGTGCTGCATATTTTGCAGTGTACCAATCGGAGTGGGCCGTTTCTGGACATAGGCAGGAAGAATGACTGTTCCTCTACCTCTGACCTCTGTGAATGACTTTACCGCCTTCCCGTTCCGTCTGAAGTATGGGATAAGCTAACAGTCCCAACGATTGTAGAATACGGAAATATGTTGTTGACGGCCTCTAGGCTCAGAGATTCGGATCTGTCAAACAACAAAGCCCTTCACGATCTTTGAGGTCTGCGGAAATCTTGATGGAACTTAGACGTAGTCTGAAGTTCTTGATGTCAAAGCATTTCGAACCTCTCCTTTCTGTAAACTTAATACACGTGACCAGAAAGGCTAATTTTCTAACCACTCTAGCTACGGCAATGAGGGTTAGTGAGGTTTTAGCCATCATCAGAGGTTTTGGCTTTAGAGGACATAATTCGGTGTCCTCTAAGCCTTCCGTTCTTGCTAAGAACGAAAACCCGTCTAACCCTTGGCCCAGAGGCCTGGAGATCAAGGGGATGGCACAAATTATTGGGCAAGAGCCACAGAGAGTCCTGCGCCCTGTCGGGCTCTCAAGTTTTATCTTGATAAACTAAAGAAAGTCAAGGTCATTCGGACAATCTGCGGTGTTCCGTAAAAAGACCAGACTTGCCCATGTCGAAGAAACGCCCTGGCGTTATTTTTAAGGAGTCTTTCTAAGAGGCTCATTCGTCATGTTTTTGAACAAAGATTTGAAACCTTTTAAAGTAAGTGCTCACGAGGTGAGGGCGCGGCCTCGAAGCATTTCAAACAGAGCATGACACTCAGTAATATCCTGAGTGCCACGTTTGAGCGAAGCAACTCTGTGTTCGCTTCACACTCCCGACGGGATGTGAAGACGACATATGAGATCTGCGAGTCGCTAGGACCATACATATCCCGTAGAAATATTATTGGAGGCAGGAAGCAGCACGAATCCTATCCTATATGAAAAAGGGATAGGTGTGCTTTTAACTTTGAAGGGTTTGTCGCTTGAGGCTTTCTCCCTTTCGTTAGCCTAGAAGTTATGGACTAACTTCGATAGGTTAGGTCAGGTGGTGGTTTTAGCTTCGTTGCCCTCACAGTATGGTCAATATGGTCTAGTCACATTGTGGTCACGCCCCGTTGACAGATCATCTAGAGCGCACCAACTACACAGGTCACTACCTTGTTGGCAACTCTAGTAAAGCAAAAGCAGACTTCGGTGACAGTAATCAAGAAGTCAGCTATGCTAACAGGTAAGGAATCAAGATGTCAATCATCTGCACTTGAGGTGTTTCCTAAATCCTTCTATTCTGTCCTTCCACCTCCAATGGTGGGATTCAGCTATATATATACTGACAGGTGAGTTTCATGAACAAAATGTTATTGTTATGATACAATAAAAGTTTGTTCATACTTACCTGGCAGATATATATAATTAAAGTACCCACCACCTCCCCTCAGGGGACAGTGGTATGAAAAATCTGAATAGAAAATGGGAATGATTCCTGATATCCGCCTCCCAGCGGCGGGAATGGGTACTAACCACCTGGCCGCCCACTGCGTGTGCCGGGAGTTTTGAAATTCTGTCGGACGTCGGAGAATACAGCTATATATATTATCTGCCAGGTAAGTATGAACAAACTTTATTGTATCATAACAATACATTTTTCAGCAGAAGACGAAGAAAGAAGCTCAAAGTAGGCAAGAACCCTTTCGAGGAGGACCTTCGTCTCGCTCTTCTTCCTCCAGAGGTTCGAGACCACCTAGAAGAGGAAGGACCTTCTCCCGGTCTATTAGGGCCAAGAAGTAGTTCGTGTGTCCTCCAGACAACTGTGGGTGCCAGACTTCTGAACTTTGCAGATGTCTGGGCACGAAAGGGGGCGGACAACTGGTCCTCGCGATCATCAAGAGGGGATACCTCATTCCCTTTATCTCGAGACCACCCTTGACCACCACTCCAAGGGCACTGGTGGCCAAATACAAAGACCCACTAATGAATCAAGCCCTCGCTCTAGCGGTAGAGCTGATGTTTAGAGAAAGAGGCAATAGAGATGGTTCAGGACCCTCTTTCAGCGGGGTTCTACAACCGTCTGTTCCTAGTTCCCAAGAACTCAGGAGGATGGAGACCGGTTCTGGACGTGAGCGCCCTGAATGTCTTTGTGAAGAAGAGGAAGTTCGCTATGGAGACGACGTCATCAATCTTAGCAGCTCTTCGTCCCGGGGACTGGATGGTGTCGCTGGACCTTCAGGACGCTTACTTCCATGTACCGATCCATCCTTCTTCTCGCAAATTTCTCAGATTCATGTGGGGAGGGAACGTTTTTCAGTTCAGGGCCCTATGCTTCGGCCTTTCCACGGCCCCCCAAGTATTCACAGGACTGATGAAGAACGTTGCCCAGTGGCTTCATCTCGAGGGAGTGAGGATTTCCCTCTACTTGGACGATGGCTTATCAGGCCAAAAAATCCAAGGAGAAATGTCTGGAGGACTTACGAGTGACGTTGGATCTAGCAGCTTCTCTGGGTTTGCTAGTGAATTTCGAGAAGTCACAGCTAATCCCCAGTCAAGAGCGTATCTATCTGGGGATTCTGATGGCTTCTCAGGTTTTTTTTTTTTTCGGGTGTATCCGTCCCCAGAGAGGATAACCCGAGGTTTGGAGAAGGTAGCAATCTTTCTAGAGAAAGATGTATGCACAGCGAGGGAGTGGATGAGTCTGTTGGGGACACTCTCCTCGCTGGAGCAATTCGTTTCTCTAGGAAGGTTGCACCTCAGACCCCTACAGTTTCTTCCTGACGAGGAACTGGGATCGGAAATCTCAAGGTCTGGACTTTGCGTTCAAGATTTCGCAAGAGATAAAAGGAGGATCTACGTTGGTGGCTAGACCTCTATTGTTCAAGGAAGGCCTTTCCTTGCAGGTTCGGAACCCCAACCTAGTGTTGTATGCAGACGCTTCGGACAAAGGTTGGGGAGCTACTCTCGGGTCGAGAGAAGTGTCAGGCACCTGGATGGGGGATCAGGTGTCCTGGCACATCAACAAGAAGGAGCTAACAGCGATTTGGTTAGCTCTCAAGACCTTCGAACCCCTCGTAAAAGGGAAATATGTTCAGATCAACTCCGACAACACTACAGCCCTGGCTTACATTCGGAAACAGGGGGGTACTCACTCTTTCTCCCTGTACGAGACAGCGAGATCGCTCCTCTTGTGGTCAGAGGAAAGGAACATAAGGCTTCTCACCAGGTTCGTACAGGGAGAAAGAAATGTCAGAGCGGATCTGCTAAGCAGAAGGAATCAAGTCCTTCCCTCAGAGTGGACTCTACAAGCGGACGTAGCCCAGGAGCTGTGGAGGACGTGGCAGGCCCCATCTCGATCTATTGCGACCTCCAGGAATGCGCGGATAGATCTATACTGCTCCCCTATTGCAGACCCAAGAGCAGTGGCAATAGATGCATTCCCTGATGGATTGGAGGAATCTGGATCTTTACGCGTTCCCGCCTTTCAAGATTATAGGGAAACGTTAAGGAAATTCGCAGCGTCAGAGGAGCAAGGATGACGTTGATAGCTCCGTTCTGGCCCGCCCACGACTGGTTCAGAGGTACTGAATGGCTGGTGGATGTCCCAGATCCCTACCTCCTAAGAGTCGATCTCGCTCAAACAGCCCCACTTCGACAGGTTTCACAAAACCTCCCCGCTCTCAGTCTGACTGATTCAGACTATCAAGAGTCTCGTCAGAGCTAAGGGCTTTTCGGCAAAGTCTGCAAGGGCTATTGCCAATGCACGTAGACCTTCCACATCTAGAGTCTACCAGTCGAAGTGGGATGTTTTTTCGATGCTGGTGCAGGACTCATAAAGTTTCCTCCTCCAGTACTCTGTGACTCAGATTGCAAGATTTCCTTATCTTCCTGAGGGAAAAAATGCGGGTTGGTTGTCTCCACCATCAAGGGATACAGGAGCATGCTTTCCTCAGTTTTTCGTCATAGAGGATTAAACATATCCCTGAGGACAAGGACCTCCATGATTTAATCAGATCGTTTGAAACGGTTAAAAGAACCTCCTCTTAGTGCCTAGCTGGAATCTAGATGTCGTGCTGCTCTTCCTGAGGTCCTCAAGGTTCGAACCTCCCCATGCTGCTTCGTTCAGAGACCTTTCGATGAAGACTCTTTTTCTCTGTGCGTTAGCGTCAGCGAAGAGGGTCAGCGAGCTGCAGGCTCTAGAAGGTGAGGTAGGTTTCCAATGGAGGCTCCGTGGTTTGCTCTTTTCTTCCGGCTTTCCCTAGCCAAGAATGAAAACCCTTCTTCGCCGTGGCCCAGGAGCTTTGAAAACAATCAAAAGCTTATCCTCCTTAGTTTGGGACAGAAATAGGAGAGATCTCTTTGCCCGGTGAGAAGCCTGAAATATTATCTTCAGAGGAAGAAAAGACTTGCTGCTAATGAGAGCATCTATGGTGCTCTGTAAGGGACCCCAGTAGGCCCTTATCTAAAAATGCACTCTCATTCTTTATCAGGAATATTATTAGAGAAGCACACTTCTTGCAATCAGCAACAGTTTAACCTTCTGAAAGTCAAAGGCCGCAACGAAGTACCGGGCCGCATCGGCACGTCCTTTGGCTTTCAAGAAAGAAATTTGTCATTTTACAAAACCTATGAAGGCCACTTTTTGGAGGTGTGAATCAGTCTTCTCTAATCACTACCTAAGGGACGTATCGATTACGTATGATAAGTGTTTTGGGCTAGGCCCTTACGTATCGGCGGATTCAGTGCTGGGGCAGGGAGCTGAAACACATCCTTTTTAATCCTTTTTCCCTGTTAGTTTTAAGTTTGAGTTTTTGGTTGTACGAAGGAGGTTGCAGAAGGCAGCTCCTTCTTTCGTATACTAATGTTAGTATTTGGTTAGGTTGATCGGTTGTGCTTGAGGCTCCTTGCAATTGGTAGTGATAGGCTCTGGCATGTAAGCGGGTTGATCCCCATTGACCAGATCCTGCTTGGATTCTGCCAAGTAAGTGGACTCAGTTCCCATTTGGTAGACCCGCCAAAGAGTTCTTCAGCCATAGGTCACGCCCTCGCTGAGACTCTTTAGGCAACGCAGACTAATAGACAGTAACTATCAAGTCTTCTGCCTAAATCAGGTAAGAACCAGAGGTTTATATTATGTATTCCTTTAACATGTGTTGTCCCCACTTTCTAAGTAAGTATGTGTCTCTTTCCCTCCACCAAGGGTGTCAATCAGCTAAGTATATATCTGGCAGGGAAGTTCATGTACAAAAATGATATTGTTAGTATACAATAAAGTTTTGTACATACAGTACTTACCTGGCAGATATATACGATTGATGGCCCGCCCAGCCTCCCCTCAGGAGACAGGTGGAAGAAAATAACCTGACAAGAAAGGGGGACTGGTTCTTACACCCGCCTCCCAGCGGCGGGTAAGGTAGATCACCTGACCTACCTGTAGCGTGTGCCGTGAGTTTTGAATTTTCTGTCGTGACGTCAGAGACCTAAGCTAAGTATATATCTGCCAGGTAAGTATGTACAAAACTTTATTGTATACTAACAATATCATTTTCATCTTCTGAATAATGATGGAAATAATAATTATACATTCACTAAAGGAAAAAGTCATAGAGTGAGAGCCCATCATTATTTAGAAGGTTCTGCAGTGCTCCATTATTTTCAACTAGCGGCTTAGTATTGCAATTTAGTAGTCCTCAGTAAATTGTTATGAGTACTGTAATGTAGTTTGACAAGACTGTAAGTGAACATATCTCCTGGTGCATAACTTCTCTTCATATGGAGTTGGTTAAATGGTTGTAAATTAAGCATGTTTTGTAGCTGAAAGTTAACAGTTGACTATGGGAAGTACTTTGCTGTCTAAGGTAGTTGATTTTGCCAGTCATCTAACCACTTTATTCAACATTTCACAGATAGAGCTGGAAGTTTTGGATGTTTTTTCACGTACGAGGAAACCTCCGGGGGAGCCTAACATCCTGCTGGAACTGTCAGAATCGACTCCAATAACCAAAGACAGCAGTTGTCCCGATGGAGAAAAGCGCCGTCGACAGATGGTGTCAAAAACTCGTTTATCTGTCAAGGTAATTTTGGATAAATGATACGTAGCGTACGTATTTGCACACAAAGTTGTTATGACTTGATGTTAAAAATATGAATCTCCTCGTTTTCCTTTTTCAGGTGTTGATTAACAGAAAGCTGGTAACCCAGACACCTTTAATAACAATTGGAAATGACTTCACTCTTCACATCAACCAGTCGTACCGAATGGGGCTGTCGTCGTTCCCTCAGGGCTTATCCTTGGAAATCGGGGAAGGCTCTGGTCTTAGGGAAAGTCAGGTTGCAGAGGTTTCTCTTCCCATACCAAGCAAATCCAGCTTTTACTGCAGCGACCAGTTTTCAACAATTGATTTTCTTGGCAACCAAGTAAGATTGCCTTTTATATTCAGACAATTTTAAGACAGCAATCTTAAATGGACTTTTGAAACATTTTTATGCTTTCGGTAAATGGAATTCATGTGAAAGTAGTACTGTTTCTTTGCAGTAGGGATAATTGTTATTTACTACTTACAGCAAGTCAGTTGTAGCCATACAGGCACCGGGTGTGGTCAGCAGAATTCAGAGTATGGTTCATCTTTTACCAAGGGTTCAGTTTGGTATCATTTGAGCTGGAAGAGTGAGGATGAAGCAGACACAGTTCTTCCTACAAGTCAGTCTTTGCAGCCAGTTGAACCTCATCCAACTTCAGTGGTGTGTATGAAAATTGCATTTCTATATAAACATTTGTTTACTTGTGCATAGTATAGAATCTATGGGTCACTTTCTACCAGATACACACATATGTAATTGTAATAACCACAATGCTTTCTTAACTTCTTGAATTCTTCTTTGGATAACCTTGTCTCCACTATCATGTATTTTCCTAAGAGTAACCCTTGCCTAGAGTACTGGAAGAAGGTATCTGTTGTTATGTGTTGTCTGCTGAGAATTTCCTAGTAACTGATCACTATCATTCACTTGACATTTTCATAACTGAGGAAGGTTTCTGTATGATTAGGTTTAAAGTGAGGTTGTCTTTATACAAGAGCTTCACAGAAGGCTGTAACTTTTAATCTTAGGTCAAACTAGCTACAGGCAGTCCCCGGGTTACGATGGGGGTTCCGTTCTTGAGAAGCGTTGTAACCCGAAAATTGTTGTAAGCCGGAACATCATAAAAAATCCTAAGAAAACCTTACTTTTATTGCTTTGGGTGCATTAAAAACTATGTAAACTGCATTCTTATTGCATTTTTCATCTAAAAAACCTTCACATATTGATTATTTTGCATTTTTAGTGTCATATTTCTTTTGCCAGATCAGCGTTGTAGGTGTCGTAACCCTGGAAATAATTTCTGATAAATATAATTGAAAAGCGCCTTAACCTCGGAACGTTGTAAGCCGAAGCCGTCATAACCCGGGGACTGCTTGTATTCACTTAAGCTCTCAATTATTAGTTTTTGTTTTTATAAGTTGGTTAAAATGATGTTGGTAGACAAAGATACTACACTTTCCTAAGAGGTTATTTCATCTGTCATCAAGTAGTATGCATTCATAAATACAAAATTCTATGATTTTTGTGCTAAACAGGATTTTTGAACTTTCCTCCTGTTGTTTCTTCTTATAATATCTCTACCGTTTTACAGGGTACTGACCACAAAAGGCCTCACACTAGAGAAGATGATTACAGTCACATTGATCCCAATGACCCAGGAAACTGCGAACTTCTAGCCCACCTACAGGTATTGCTACTTATTGTAGTCATGGGAAATAGTTTTTGTTCCGACACATAATACAAACCTGAGGTCCTTTACATATGGAATGTATGTACTTCAGCGCAGCTGGAACCGGTCGTAAGCTTTTGAACAAGGTGGTTCGGTAGTTAACTGCTTGTCTGATAGTCGGGAGTCCTGCCCGACTGGGAGGTAAACATTCACTTTGCTTTCGGCCGCTGACGGAGCAAGACGTGTGTTCGCTTCTCTGCCCGCCATTGTCGTTTGCTTTCGCCTTCGCTTGACGAAGTCTATTGGTGTGTATGGTATTTCTTTGGTAGTACTTGGAGTGATTGTAAGTACTTACAATTGTTCCCTTTTTTCATTTATTGTGTTTAATGGATGTCTTGTGCTGAAATGAGCAGCTACGTGACAGAGACCACCCCCCCCCCCCCCCAGTCAGCCACAGATTGTGCCCTGGCATGGAGGGCCGTAGGTGTGGGGCCTTCAGATCCCTAGAGGACGTTGACCCTCATGACCTTTGTACTCGGTGTCGAGGGCGAGAATGCTCTCGCACCGACACTTATGTAATTTGTGTATCTTGGTCGGAGGAGCAGTGGGAGCGATACGAGGGGAGGAGGAAAGAGCGTAAACCGGCCAAGGTGTCGTCGGAGGGCTCTCCAGCGACACCATTGGTTACGGACACGTCTTCCTCTTTCCGCTTCTTCGCTCGATCAGTCGAGTGTAGAAGAGGGGGCGCGGCACCCCGACGTTCAGTTGTACTTTGGGTCTTTCGTTCGCTTGGGGTGGGAACTCCCCTCCCCCTCCACTAACCCGACTCATGCCTCCTCAGGCATGCCTGCCGCTGTGGGTGGCGATCTCGAGCAGGTCTGGTACTCGCTTGGACTCCCAGGCGCACCGAGTATTCAGGGGCTGCTGTACCACTTGGCGGCACAGGGTTCCAGGCCGGTGACGCATGGGCCAGAGACATCAATAACAACAACGCTGTCGATGCCTGGTATTACGACCCTTGTGGGGCCGTGGTGCAAGTTCTTAAAGCACCAGGAAAGAGAGGGCAGTAATACAGTGTCCAATAAATAAAGGTCAATGGAGACGAAAACACAAGAGAAAACTTAACAATATTTATTACACAAAACAATAAAATAATCAACAGTCAGCCTTGTGACTATAGGACAAATATAAAGTCCTTAAATTAAATCCAGTAGGATTACCTAACCTCTAAAACTATATCCCTAAGATAGTAGTAAAATAACACTCGGAATAAATAAAGGGCCCAAACAACCTACCTATAACTAAATAAGGTTAGGAAGGAAGGAGTAGACATAAAGAAAGAAAACACTTAAATTCCTACCTAATATTATAAAGCTAAACTTAACATTAACACCCTAGGATAGGGGCATATAAAATGTTCTTATACGAGAACTTCAAAAATAATGAAACAACAGAAAAGCTCCTCATAGTTTATAGAGGGAACAAAGGGTTACACCCACACTTGTTGGCATCCAAAGGTGCTAGGCTGAGGGTCATAGCACTGGGGGAAGTCTGACACGGTATCACGGCAAGCTACCAGGTACGGCGTCACTCGTCAGGTCACCGCTAGTGGAGGGAGTTCTGGAGCACAGGTAGCAACAGGGGTATAATAATAATAGTGCCTCCCTGAAATAAATACCAAACAGATATTACCTGTTCACAGACTCCCTACATGCCTCCTCGGGCCACAATGCCCCCACAACTGCCGCACTGGTGAAGACGACGTCCTGGAGGATGCAGAGGTGCCCTTCCTGCGTCCACTCGGCCGGGAATAATTCCTCTGCGTCGTCCTGAGCCCGCAGGAAGTCCACACCTCACAAAAACACTAGCCTAGGGTAGGCTACAAAAGCTCAGAACGCCGTGGGTGGCACAGGAACTGAGCCCACAGCACAAAAGGTAATCCAGGTAATCCAATACGCAGCTTAAGTATGGGAGGCATGCAAGTCAGGCCCGTACTGACTAGAAGAGGAACCTTATCCTCCGAAGAAAACTTTTGTCTCCAAGGACGAACACAGTAAAATCAGGAGATGAAACTGCCAGGCAACACTCCAGAGTCCATGGCAGCTCTCACCAACACCAAAAAGAAACAATAGATGGAGTTAGGAGTGAACTTTTTACACATTCCAATGCCGGGGAGTAGGCCACTTAACGTCTTTAGCAACACAGCCTTGTCACAAGAAAAACCAAACTTAATCTTAAATAAATCAACAATTAAGAGAAAATCACAAGGCTGAGACTAAAACAAAATTAATGACAATTACGTTAATACCTGATACCTGGGTATGCCGCTCCTCCCCACCTGGTCTACACGCAGCATGTGGCGATGGTGACCCCTACAGCTGCGATCCAGGCCCCACTGCCGTGCTTGCCGAGGAAGGAGACGACCCCACCGCCTGGTTTAGCTGCCTTTGCCCCAGCCCCTGACTTTTGGTGCCCCAAGAGTTCCCCGCTCAACCTGCCACCAGTTCCTGTTGTCGCTGCCCCGGTTCGAGTTCTTGCCGTCTTTGCTCCAGCCCGTGGTGTTGCTGCTCCCACCGCAGGTCCCTCTGCACAGGTGCAGCTGGGCCGTGTTGCTTCGGCAACTGCCCCAGCTCCGTCCTGGATGGAGGACCTGACGGTGATCCTGAGGAAGCTGATGAAGAAGAAGAGGAAGATGTCGTCGTCTGCAGCCGCCTCTTCCCCTTCGACTTCCAAGGCCCCACAACCGAGGAAGAAGAAGGTGGCCTCCTCCCCTCCTAAGAAGTCTCGATCAGAGACCTCTAAGGGTCTGTCCCACTCCGGTGGGACAGTTGGGGCTTCCACTGGTCCTCCTGTTCCTTCGGGAACGGGGCCCGTCTCTCCCTCCGCAAGGAAGAAGAAGACGGGGACCGGAGGGGTATCGGCTACCACTGGTACCTCTTCTCCTGGCGCCAGAGGCTCTGCCTCGGCACCGGGAACCGTCTCGGCCGCTTATTCACGAGGGGTACCGAGTGTACGGTCACCCGCTGGTGACCGTGCAGCCAGGGTCCAGGCAGCTGAGCCTGCTCGCCGCCAGGACCCAGGCACGGAGCGGAAGACTGGTGACAGTGGCTCAGGCGACTCCCGCCAGACCGGCGATCGCTCTCGTGGCGATCCCCCAGTCCCTAGGGTTGACGCGACGGTCCCACCAGACCGTATGCAGGCTGAGGTGAGGAAGAGGTCACCCCCGGTCGCCATGCCCAGTCTCGGCTGGGCCAGGTACCGTGACGCGCTGTAAGGACGGGACACGCTCCCACCGCGACAGTGGACTCTACCGGTCTCCTGATTGTCGCTCCCACCAGGACCAGATGGATAGGTTGACAGGTAGCAGCTCTCCTGATGCTCGGGACCGTCGCTACCATTCTCAGTCCAGCGGTTCTCCCCAGGGAGACCGCGCGACTAGGCCTGCAGCTCGATCATCACCGCGGGTTGGCGATCGCCTGCTGGTGGGCAGGGAAGGAGCGTCAGGTCTGCCTGTCCTATCCCTTCAACCTCCTTGGGCTACACCGGGAGGAGCGAGGTGATTAGGAGCAACCGTGAGGAGTGCGCTTCTCATGGTCCCACCGCGAGGGCCTACGAACTTGGCACGGTCTTGGGACCGACCAGATCATACGCCCAAGTGGTTGAAAGAGACCAAGAGGGGTCTGCTGTGGTTCCTCCTGTAGAAGGAGGAGGATCTTGGGAAGTGTTCTCCCTGGATGGACTTGACGGTCCATCTCCCCTGGACGCGGTCACTCCTGAGATCCAGAGGTCGTTTGCTCCCTCCCTCCGAGCCTAAATCAAGGCTGGAGTCGTTCCGGGGGCCCAAGAAGGAACCCAGGACGACAGTGGGTCTGCCCCGATCAGCCTTGGCCGACAGTGTATTGGGCCAGGTGAACTCTCTTGTCTCCGGACAGGAGGGATCGCTTAGGTCTGGCAGGTTGACCAAGCTGCTTCCCCTTCCTCTTCCACGACAGAGGTGGTTCTACGTGCCATCGAAGGACCAGCTGCCACCCAAACAGGTTAACCCGGAGCTAGCTAGGCTAACCCCTGGGGTGTCTCTTCAACACCTGCTGGCTGAGAACCTCTGGTTCTCGCAGCATGAGGCAATGGCTTTGGAAGTGACTGCCATGACAGCATTCCAAGCAGTCTCCTGGCTGGACCTGTGGTCCCTCATGGTGTCCAGGGTCGCGGCCTCCTCAGGAAACATCACTCCCGAAGGAGACCCAGCTTTCGGGAGATTGTGTCAGTCTGGAGGTAGGGCTATCTCCTACCTGGCCCACCAGACAGCCAACCTGTGGGCCAACCTGGTTCTGAGACGTCGGGACGCAGTCCTCGCTCAAGTGTGTGAGGCAGGGTGTGAGGCAGCTTTGAGTCTGAGGAATGGACCGGTGCTGGATTCCTCCTCTCTCTTCCCTAGAGAGATGGTGGACGCTGCAGTGGAACAGCGGCGCACTGAGGACAGTGACCGCCTAGTCCACCAGGCAGTCTCAAAGGCAGTTGGGCAGCCTCGAGCCACTGCGGCCAAGCCTCGGAACTTGGCTAGCGCTTCCTCTACGGCTAAGATGACGTCCTCGTCGAGGCCGAGAGGAAAGACCCAGCCTTCGACTTCTACGGTAAGGAGTGACCATCAGCCCTCCTCCCAGTCCTCCTTCTCCAGAGGAGGATCCGGGAAGAAGTCAAAGAAGGGGAAACGCTAGGGACGGCGTTCCCCCTCACCTGCTGCTGGAAGTGGGGGGGTGCCTGGCGAGCTATTGGGCAACTTGGCAGCGCTATGGAGCCAAGACCTGGATAGTGGATGTCCTTCGGGAGGAATATCTACTACCCTTCGAATCGCGGCCACCCCTCACCTCCAACCCAGTTCATCTGCAGACGTACGTCCCCGGTTCAGCCAGGGACGTAGTGCTTCGGCAAGAGGTAGATGTCATGCTGAGCAAACGAGCTGTGGAGATCGTACGGGATCAGTCGCTGGGCTTCTACAGCCGACTTTTCCTGGTAGAGAAGTCATCGGGGGGCTGGCGCCCGGTGATAGATCTCTCTCCCCGTGAACCGATTCGTTCGCCAGACTCTGTTCACAATGGAAACAGCACGCTCTGTGCTCGATTCCATCAGGGAGAACAACTTCATGCTTTCTGTGGACCTGAAGGATGTGTATTTCCAGATACCCATCCACCAGTCCTCCAGGAAGTACCTCCGCTTCATCCTCGACGGGACAGTGTACCAATTCAGGGCACTTTGCTTCGGTCTCTCAACCCAACCGCCCCACAGGTGTTCAGGCTGGTGTCTACTTGGGCCCATTCGGTAGGGATATGTCTTCTGAGGTATCTCGATGATTGGTTGGTCCTGGCGAGCTTCCGCTTGCAGTTGCTACAGGACAGGGATCGACTCCTCAAATTCTGTCGTGATCTTGGGATCGTGGTGAACTTCGAGAAGTCAGATCTCAAGCCCAAGCAGAGGATGAAGTACCTGGGCATGCTGATCGACACGGTAGCAGGGCGAGTCTTCCCCGCAGACTCGCGGATCGGCAGGTTCAGGGAGGCAGCCGGACGGTTCCTGTCTTGATAGGAGCAGCCAGCTCAGCAGTGGCAGGTCGTGATCGGTCATTTGTCGTCTCTCGAGAAGTCAGTCCCTCATGGGCGTCTTCACCTGCGGTCTCTTCAGTGGAGGCTAAAGGAGTGTTGGTCACAGGCAAGCCGTACCTCCCCGTTCCTCTCACGGGGAGGGTGAGGCAGGACCTAGCCTGGTGGCTGGACGACAGGAACATAAGAGGAGTGCCTCTCCGCACTCCCCCCCCCCCCCGGAGATGCTGCTATTCTCAGATGAGTCGACTGAGGGATGGGGCGCACACCTGGAGGAGTTGCTGACTGCAGGAGTGTGGGACCATCACGACAAGCACCTTCACATCAATGTCGTGGAGCTCAAGGCAGCGTTCCTCGCTCTCCAAGAGTTCCGGGAACAGGTGATGGGACACTCAGTGGTGTTGATGAGCGACAACACCACAGTAGTGGAATACGTCAACAAATGGGGGCCTAGTGTCCCTCCCATTGCACCAGTTGACAATGCAGGTGCACGAGTGGGCCGTAGTTCACTCGGTAGAGCTGTTAGCCAGATACATTCCAGGCAAGAGGAACGTAGTGGCAGACAAGCTCAGCCGTCGGAATCAGGTGATAGGGACTGAATGGTCCCTTCACCCAGACGTGGCGGAAAGGCTCTTCGACCTGTGGGGGTGCCCACGCTTTCGACCTTTGGGGGCGTCCAGTCGTGGATCTGTTCGCCTCCTGGCATAACAGGAATCTCGGTTTTCTTCTCAGTTGTGCCGGACCCATGGGCAGCTGCAGAGGACGCTCTTCAACACCCGTGGGACAACCTCTTTGTCTACGCCTTTCCCCCGTTCTGTCTGATTGGTATCCGGACCTGCTGGCTCTTCTCGTCGAGGCACCAAGAGAGATTCCCCCCCCGGCACAACCTCCTGTGTCAACCACACGTGGAACGGTACCACCGAGCAGTTCAGTCTCTGTCTCTTCACAGCTGACTGTTATCCACCATCTCTTACGAGCGAGAGGCTTTTTTCGCCGAGCAGCAATAGAGATGGCTGGGTACCTCAGGCAGTCCTCTGCAGCAGTGTACCAGGGGAAGTGGTCCGTCTTCTGTGGTTGGTGTCGTGGACGGGGTCTCTCTCCACTCAGAGCCACTCTTCAGCAGGTAGCGGATTTCCTCGTCTTCCTTCGCCGAGAGAAGCTCCTCTCCGTCTCCGCAGTTAAAGGCTACAGAGCCGCCCTGGCCCTAGTCCTTAAGTTGCGGGGGAATGGACATTTCCACCTCCATGGAAATCTCCCTCCTGATGAAGAGCTTTGAGAGGTCTTGCCCACCCAGGGAACTCAGGCCCCTGGGGTGGGACATGACTCTCGTCCTTAGGAGTTTGACTCGAAGACCCTTCGAGCCACTCCGAGAGTCGTCAGACAGGGACCTGACCCTCAAGACCCTCTTCTTGCTGGCCCTGGCATTGGCGAAGAGAGTAGGGGAACTGCATGGTCTTTCTTTCAATGTAAAGCACACGAGGGGATGGGGATTGGTGACACTCTATTTCGTCCCAGACTTCGCAGCAAAGACTCAGAACCCTTCGGTCCCTGACAACCGGTTCGAATCATTCATGTTCCCCTCCCTAAAGGACTTCACCAACAACGATGCGGATGAGATGCTGCTTTGTCCTGTGAGGGCGCTACAGCACTATCTGAAGAGAACTCGCCACCTCAGGCCTAAGGGTCGACGCCTCTTTGTTAGCACCGGGGTTACCAAGAAGGAAGTGTCCAAAAACACTCTTTCTTTCTGGCTTCGTGAGGTGATCAGGAAGGCGTACGCTTAGGATAGGAGTGACAACTCCGGTACCCTTTGTCAGAGAGCCCACGAAGTCAGAGGTACTGGTCCAACCCTTGCGTTCCGCAAGAACTTCTCTATGGCACAGGTGCTGAAGGCAGGGGTTTGGGCCGACCAGACCACCTTCACATCTTTCTACCTTTGGGATATTGCCCACAGGTCCTTGGACACTTTTTCCTTGGGACCCATGGTGGCTGCTCAACAAGTTGTGTAGCTTACCCAGCTCCCTCGCCGGACAAGATAGCATCGCATCCTTGTGAGACTGCGTGAATGGAAGAGTGAATGAGCGTGTGACTGGCTTCTCTTCCTCCTCTTTTCTCCTCCTCTACCTGTGGGCAGAGGGTTGCGGTCATCACTACGCTGGACAGGAGCCCGATGCAGGTAAGCTACGTGACTGAGCTCCGTCCTATCCCTTTCATTAGGGATAGGAGTGGTTATCCTCCACTCCCCTAACAAGGGGGGGAGTGGACACCAACAAGAGACAAACCCAAGACCTTATATTTGGCTCTTGCGTAGGAACTAGTTCTTGCTTGCTATTCATAAGAGGCATGCTTGCCTCCCTCTTATGAATTTGGTCCAGAGGTCTGGCCACTGATCCTGCGGTGCACACCCCAATCAGTTGGGCAGAGGTTAGGATCCCTCCCTCTGCTCTTACGACCAGGGAGGGAACCAAGGTCGGATGAACACCAGTCTGTTCATAAGACTCAGATTCCACCCACCAATAAGTGAGTCTTCCATATGTAAAGGACCAAGGGTTTGTATTACGTGTCAGAACAAATCACAGTTTGTCATAATTGTATTTTTCCTAACTATACAAACCTGAGGTCCTTTACACATAGTCCCACCTCATGCCACCCCTTACTCTGTTCTTGGGCCTAAAGTAAAGTGAATGTTTACCTCCCAGTCGGGCGGGAGACTCCCAATTATTGGACAAGCAAGTTAAGTATCGAACCACCTTGTTCGAAAGCTTACGACCTGTTCAAGCTGCGCCGAAGTACATTCCATATGTAAAGGACCTCAGGTTTGTATAGTTAGGAAAAATACAATTTACGACAAATTGTGATATTTTTATCCATTACTGTTCTTTAGGAAAAATAATAATATTCATATTACAGTCATAATTTTTTTTAAGGTTTTTTAAAGATCAAGTACATTGATCTGTTTAGTTTTGATGTATGGTAGTCGTCTTAAGTACGAAATGCAGTAGTAATCCTGTAATATGTCTTCTTTGTTCCTTGAATTAATATTTGTGTCATCACCAACCCATTACGTATTTATATTTAGCCTTTTCTCATGCCACCACAGAATGATCCCAGATACGAAAGTCTTTCTTACAAAAAAAAATTACAGTGCACTATAGGCATTATTTCAGGTTATTCTTTCTTCCATCTTAATTTTCACCCTCTCCTAACATTTGATTCTTAGGGCATCTGCGAGGTTTTCCTCCTGTTACACCTTTCAATCCCGTAGGGGGATAGTACCATCAGTGGACCTCATGCAGTGCACTGTAGGCATTACATAAGGTTCTTTGCAGCGTGCCCTCGGCCCCTACCTGCAACCACATTCGTTCCTTTTACTGTACAGTTTTTAAATCTAAAATTATTGCTCTTTTGCTGTTTTCAGAAAACTTACTTTTTTCCAAATTAAATGCTTATTTCTCTCCAAGAAGACTAAACCAAATTCAATGAATCTCTTATAGAGTGTAGTATAGCTATATATCTTGATTTTGTCATTGGCAAATTCATTTATGAGGGAAACTTTCCTGTACATATCATTTTTGAACTGTTTAAACATTTTTTTTCAACTGCAAAAAAATAAACGTAGAGGTCGAATTTATAAATTTCCCCATGAGAGAATTTTCATTGTTAGTTGCAGAATGAGTGGTAAAAATTTGAAGCAAACCCCTCCTGTCATAAGGTAGAAAGAAGCATTTACTTTTTACAGGTAGTCCCTGGTTATCGGTGGATATCGGCAGGGGTTCCGTTCCCAGGGTGTGCCAATAAGCAAAATCTGCCGTTAACAGAAACTCGACAATTCATAGCGCCATAAATTGCCAATTTTAAGGCGCTAGACAAGCCCAATAAAACCGGATTGCTGACAACTCAGTCCCACTCCCTGTAATGGGGCTTTATGGCATCAGGGCTCACCTTAAAAAGAATTTTTTTCCAAAAACATTACTGTACTTTTAAATTAAAATTCCTCACTCCCAACCCAATTTTTTCACAATTTATAAACCAGATGACTTGACTAATGACAGTCATGACTGCCTTACCCCTCGTGTAAGAGGAACTGAATTTTATAGCACGTGAATTTAATGATTGTAAGTATTACTTGGTTTGCATGAAGAATTACTATTTTTTTTCATTTAATGCATTATATTCATCAGAATAAAGTGAAGAAATATCCATAATTTGTTGTACACAGAAATCTTCTGGTGGAATGGTGAAATCTGGCAATTACTTTGAGCTGGAGAGCTGTGAGGGGGATTTTTATTCTGACATAGAACTGGATACAAATGTCCGCTTTAGAGTTCTTCAGCTGCGAGACAAAGAGGAACCTGCTTTCAAGAATCTCCGCCTTGTCCCTCCATATGAATCCCAGATTCTTCGTAAGAGCTTAGAGGTAGTAATGCAATGATGATTTCGGTCTGCTGTCCTAGATAGATTTTTTAATGATTGTTCTTTAACATTTTATTGAATAGTTCATAGTCTAAAAAGTGATTATGTCGAGATATTGTAGATGCAAAATCTGATACCTATTGTGATTCCATCCTGTACTTAATAGTTGTAAGCATTAAAGTGAGCATAACTTTAATTTTGGAAGGCTTATGAAGAACAGAGCATTGTGGGAAGTGGACCAGTGGAATCGGCAGCGCCAGAATCCCACTTGTGGGGCATTGATCGCCGCTGGGAGAATGTGGAGAAGCTGTTAGCCTCTTTGCGAAGGCACATGCAACAGCGGTACATGCAGGCCAATCTGGCGTTCAAGCTGGAGGACTTGGTTCAGGAGGAAAGGATACCAGACATTGGGTGAGTTGTTCTGTACTTGAAATGATTCTAGGTTCGCTTATTTGTCTCTTCTTTTGTCTTTCTTTTTGCTTTAAATTGGTTTTACCTGCTCTGATTGGCCTTTTCTTGGCTAGCTGTCCAGTTTTTAAATGTTACCTTAATTTTTACATCCTTTAACGTGTAGCCTCATTACTAACAAATCGTTTGACCGAGCCTTGCAAGAATACACAAATGAGACTGGTTTCATTGAATTACTTTCCAGGGAAAATAACATTCACTGCCAATACTGTCATTTTTGTCTGCAAGTTGCCTGGAACATGGATTAAGAGCAAGTTCATACCTGCTCTCTGCTGTTGCCTCCTGAATTCAGGTGCATCAGTTTTGTTTTCTATCTCCTCATATTCATTTATTTATCATCTTTTCCTATAACTTGTCTCTTTCTGAAGGCTGACTTCCCCTTGGAATACTCTTGGGGTTTTGTCTGTTGACTTTGTCCTCAAGGGTTTTCAGGCGAAGGTTTAAAGAAATAGAAATGAAATTGTTGTCTGAAAAGTCTTGGATACCAAATCACAATTACAAAAAATTTATCCTTATTGTAATACTACTGTATGTGAAAAAAAACCAGTGTATGTAATGTTAATCCATCTTAATAAGTTCATAGACATGAGGAAATGTTCTTCATAAATATAAGTAAATGGCCTTCATCTCTACCTCAGAGTCCCAATAGGAGTTTAGTGCCGTCGGTGGACTGTAGCCATTACTTGATGTTCTCTGTAGTGTTCCTTTAGCCCCTAGCTGCAATGCTCTCATACATTTTACTAGACTGTGGATCCCCCTGTATTCATGTTCTCCAGATTCGTGGGCTCAAGCATTCGTGGATTTCTCTCTGGAACATTTCCCCCCCATTATTCGTGGAAAATTCGCCTATTCATGGTATTTTTCTATGAGAAATATTCACAAATTCATGCTTTTTTTAAATCAATTTCATCATATAATGCACTTTTTGTAATAAAACTTTTACAAAAACCAGGCATAAAATTTTTTAGTGATTTTTTCGTGAGTTTTAACTAACAAAATAGGAGGTTTTAAGCATTTTTATAGGGGTTCCAACTATTCACAAGTACTAACTATTCGCGGGGGCCGAGTCTGGTAAGCATCCCCTGCGAATATGAGGGGACCACTGTACTTCCATTCGTATTCTCTTTCTTCTATCTTTCTTTCCACCTTCTGCCAACAATTGTTTCTTAGTGCTAATGTGATGTTTTCCTCCTTTTACCCTTTAGAACCTTCTTAATCTCAGTTTCCGTTTTAGCGCCAAATGGTCTCACAGGTCCCAGCACTTGGCCCCTAGCCTAAATTTTATATTGTGTTCCATTGTATTCTATCTTTGCTGTTTATCAGAGCAACGGAGAAAACTACAAGAAGTGCAGAAAGGGAGGCTCCTGGAAAGTGGCTGTATGCACATGACTTAATTTTAATTGTGGAATCAAATGAAGAGGTTGTTAGCAGTGTTTATGAGAAGGAAAAGTAGAATAGGGAGGAGAGGATTGTACATTGTAAAAAAAAAAAAAAAAAAATTAACTGGAAGGGAAGGGAAGGAAAAAGTATGGTTCTAGTCTCAGCATACATATTCATTCACTTTCAGAGTGATCAGTTCAGCCTATACAAACCTTTGGCAGAAGTGTCTATGACTTGACTTGTCACTTTATAGTGATGGCAGTCGGTTTCATGCCCTCTCTAGAGATGGTATCTCCCTCTCAGTCACTGGTCAATCAGTAGGTCTTTGTGCTTGCTTGCAATGCACAGGATCATTCCATCACTCTTTTTCTTGTCTGTTCTTGCCACCACTATCCTGTTTCAGAGATTTCCATTTATTGCGCTAGCTAACTCTGTGGCTTCTGAAGAAGACATTGCCTACCTCAAGATCAAAGCCTGTGAAGTCCATGTCCTATCCTCCTCCAAGTGTCACCTTAGAGTGGGCACTTAGTGTTGATAAAACCCTTTGCCAACTTTTAGCTTTGTGATATTTCCAATAAGACTGGACATTTATTCGCCGAGGTCAGTTGTTGTGGCTGGCCATATTCTCTTGAGCAAAAGTTATATTTATTTTCATCCTAATTTTCGGGCATATAAAAGGCATATCTCTCATAGAGTGACATTCTCCTTGCCCATAGTGTTTGGTTTGTGTCAACATTGGGATTATCCTTCCATTCCATACCTGTTACTTATGAAAGTACCTATTGTCTTGAGAGTCTTGTAGCATTTCAACTCTTGCTCATGGGAGTTCTCTTTTGGGCCTACTCTACAAGATCCCCTTCCTGGGTTTGGGGATCAACTTCAAACACCTCACAATCTTAGGTCATCTGCATCATTCTCCCTTTTAAATAGCAATTCAGGCTGTAGTATTATGATAAATAGATTGTACTAACAGAGTTTTTACATCACTTTTACAAACTTACTCCTCATAAATGCTGTCACCCTCCCTCCTCCTTCCTTCCTTCCCTCCCTGCTGTCTCAGTTGGGGTCAGACACAGCTGAGTGAGAACAGGCAGCTTTCTGCTGGAATGGGGGAGTTGGCTGAGCATGGGCAGTGGAATTTTCTCTCCTTGAACATTTGCTTTGTGCACCTGTGAGTTCTGTAGAGAAAAAAGCTATTTGTTCCGTTAAGAATACAAACCTTCGGTCCTTTAACAATGGGAATTAACTTACGGCGTAGCTGGAATTACGGCCGTTGAATCTTGAACAAGGTGGTTAGGCAGTAACTACCGTGGGGCAGGCTAGCCTGCCCGGATGTAAACACTCACTTTGCTTTCAGCTGTCTTCCGATGAAGACGTATGTTTGTGAGCTCCGGCTGACTTGTCGTTGATCTTTTTTCCCGGTGGGATCCTTTTGGTTTATTTTTTGTTTTAAATAGTTATAGATATACGGTGTTTGATATTAATACTAAACAAAGGTTTGTCCTTGGTTTTTCAATTAATATACAAACCCACTTTTTGTGATAGCCTTTGTAACCGCCCCTCTACTTGTGTTAAGAGTCAACGGCTAAGGTATGCTAACATATTATTTACATTCTTTCACCCTTTAACACTGGCACAGACCTGCATGAGGACGAGATATGTATTTATCGTGAGGATGATATTGATCCTGTAATGGGACATGTATTCATCCGGAATTATGCTTACGCTTGGGAATTACCAAGGGAACTTCAAAGGTTTGTCCGTGTTTTGTTGTTATGGTAATTTCTCTTCTCCTTCTTCCTTTCACTTACTACCGGAAGAGGGTAGAAGGATGGGCATGCGGTGTTGGGTTTAGGGATCTCTCACTCGGAATGCGGTGCCCTAGGATGTGTGAGGAATATCCTCATTACTTTAGTCATTTTTTTTTTCTTTATTTTACTGACTAGTGGTGATTGTGTTTTCAGCAGTATTGGTTGGATGCTCTTTGTGTTGGTTATCCTAACCTTGGAATTGTACCTATGACTCGTAGCATGTTGCGTTCCGATCCTTGAGTGTGTGTACTGATCCCCTGCTGATAATCATTTTCATTACCACTACTACCCGGGAGTTATGTCACTGGACGAAGCTGTTGCGCTGCCCTGTGAGGTTATCTACTCCTGATGGTAGAAATCTGGCAGAAGGAGAAACCGAAGAGGAAGAGAGCTCGTCAAGTGTCGTCATCCTCCTTTTCGAGATCTTCATATCTTCATGCCTCCCCCCTTCATCTTTTAGGCTTTGCCGTAAGAGAAGGTGGTCTCCCACCCTAAGAAGTCTCGTCATGGGACTTCTAAGGGTCTGTCTTGCTCCGGGGAGACAGGTGGGTCTTCCGCTGGTCCTCCCGTTCCTTCGGGAACGGGGCCCGTCTCTCTTTCCTCAGGGAGGAAGCAGACGGGGACCATGGAGGTACCGGCCACCGGTGGTTTCTCCTCTCCCGGTTCCGAAGGTTCCACCTCTGGACCGGGAACCATCTCCAGCCGCTCTCCCCGGGAGAGCCGCTCGACCAGGCCTGCAGATCGATCGCCACCGCAGGTTGGCGAGCGTCTGCAGCCCCCTCCCCCCAGCATGCCGGTTCTGCTGGTGGGCGGGGGGGAAGCGTCAGGCCTTCAACTTCCTCGGTCTACACCGGGAAGAGCGAGGCGATCAGGAGTGATCGCGAGGGGCGCGCTCCTTGCGCTTCCACCGTGACAGCGGACTCTGCTGGTCCCCTGACCGACGGGACCGGACGGATAGGGGAACCAGCAGCAGCTCTTCTGACGCTCGGGACCGTCGCCGCTGCCCTCGGTCTCGCCGCTCGACCAGTGCAGCCCGATCGCCAGCAGCTCTCCTGAAGAGACTGACATTCCGTTCTTGGTCCAGCGTTTCTCCGCAGGAAGACCGCTGGTCCAGACCGGCAGCTCGATCATCACCGTGGTTGATGATCGCCTACAGTCCTCCCAGCCTACCGGCTCTGCTGGTAGGTAGGGGAGGAGCTCTCGTAACAGCTCCCCTGACATAAGAGACCGACGCTCCGTTCCTTGGTCCAGCGTTTCTCCGCAAGAAGCCGCTGGTCCAGACCTGCAGCTCGATCGCGACCGTGGGTTGGTGATCGCCTGCAGTCCTCCCAGCCTACTGGTTCTGCTAGTAGGCAGGGTAGGAGCATCAGGTCTCCCTCACCTGTCCCTTCAACCTCCTCAGGCTACATCGGGAGGAACAAGGCGAACAGGAGTGACCATGAGGAATGCACTTCTTACGGTCCGGCCACGAGCCTGGTCCGGTCTTGGGACCAACAGATCCTTGCTCAAGTGGTTGGAGGAGATCGTGGGGTGCTGGCGAATACGAATGAAGCTTCCCAGACTCTCGGAGGGACCATCACCGCCGTTCACGTGACGGTCCGTCTGGACCACGCGCTCAAGAGCACAGGGCGCGCTCCCCCTTCGGTCCTCTTGAGAGGTTTCGACCCCGACGAGGACTGGGATGCGTCGGAGGACGGTATCGGCTCTCTCCTGTCAGGTGCTCGCTCAGCCCCACCCAGACGACGGTCACGGTGGTGGCAGACGTATAGCCTACAGTACGAGTTCGTAACCCTCCTCGGGAAAACGTTTTCTCCTGACGGCAACATTTTCCTAAACTCTGAGCGGGCGGTGATGGCTGCTCGTACTCGCTTCACTGCTTGTTCCGCTGGAAAGGCGAGCGAGTATCAAATCATCCTCCCCCATTCCCTCTCTCCCTATGGCTACGAAGGGAAGGGGAGGGATCCTGCAGAGCATTCTCCGTAGGATTCCACGTTGGGGACTGCGTTCCTGGGGGGACCTTCGGGTCCTACCAGACGTAAGTCCCCGTCGTTGAGGAAGGATCTTGCCCCATCCTCAATTTCTACAGGAATTGGAGGACCACCACCCGATGATCGTCTGACGAATTCGGTGGGGGTTTCGCTGAGTGCTTAGATTTCTTCGGAATTTCTAGCACTCTCCGAGTGTTCTGGTCTTCTACAATCTGCAAACACTTGGGCGAAACCACGGTCCAGAGTGGGCGAGACGAGAATCCCAGATAATTGTTACTACGATAATCGGGAATCTTGCCGAATCCTCGAATTCCTGGAATTTCTAGTGTTCAAGAGAAGCACTGCTGCTGAAGGAAGAATATCTCGGGAAGGGCTCAGCCTAGATGGACCTGACGGCCCGTCGCCTCAGTAGGCGGCCAACCCCGGGATAGAGAAGAACAGGTGGGAACATCCAGTTTGGCTTGAACTATCGTCTTTGGTATCCTGTTATCACCATTGAAGTCTTCCTTCGGAGAAAACTTCTCCTTCACTCTCTTCATTAGAGAATGAAGGGTGTCGGCTTCCAGTCCTTATTCTTGTTCCTCGAATGGAAGAGAATTTAGGGTGGAGGTCTATGTACAGGAACCTACAAATATACTACGTATATTGCCCTCGCGACATGATTCTGTTAACAGTTAACTCTACAGGTTGTGACCGAGACGAATAGTATCTTCTTGATTGAACTGCAACTTGGGACTGCCTGCAAACCTCCCAGGAGTTACCAGTTTTGATTTTGAGATATTTATGGTATTGTTACAACAACACCACCTCAGCGTTTGCATTCACCGAAATCCGTTTCGATTAAATGCAAATGCTCGAGCGTATTTTTTTGCGCTTGCTGGTTCTAGCCGAAAGCATTCCTTCTTGGAATGGATTACCTGGCAACTCAGGATGACGAGTGAGAGAGAGCTAGCGGTGTATTGGGCTACCTGCCGCAGCCCAGTACCAGCTGGCTCTCCGAGATAGCACGGTCGGATTATGTCTCTCTCCTCTACAATGATTGACTACCGAACCGAATCTCTGCCCGGCAATCACAGACTTAGGTCTCTGGTTGGCTGGAATTCTCACATACGTGAATGACCGTCTCTAGTGCATCGCCTTGGACATTGCGAGAATTTTCAGACAGAGATATCTCAATAGACTTGCTATCATCTTTCTGTTACTGCACGGTAACAGAAGTCTGTAGCCTAGTCTCCCGCTGCATCGCACCTGCCGCTGCGATAATGCGGAATGATTTCTTCAGACATCTGAGTTTGTCTTCTAAATATATCTTGTATTCGTAGGTGTGCAATTGTTCATTGTTCACCCTGAATTGTAGATGTTCCCCGCCCTGCCAGCTCTACTTCCAAGTATATAGATGTCCTCCCTGGATAACCTGGGAAGAAGAAGATGATTCAGCCCATGAGAAGCAGTTCTTCAGGCAGTACATCCTTCTGTTTTCATTACTGAAAAGCGCTCCGCTTTCATTGCAACTCCGACTTCTCACAGAACAGCAATGAAGTAGCAGTTTAGCGTTTTCAGTCCTTTGTAAATCACTGGAATTAAGCCGTCTTTGTGGGTTGGTGTCATCGGCGGGACTTTTCTAAGTTCAGAATCTTGAGAGTTACTTCTCTCGATTCGGCTGTGAAGACGTAGTTCTGCATTCACCTACCACCTTCGTCTTCAACGGCACATACTAGTGTTGTTTCTCCTTAGCTGAGATTCAACTACTATGAGAACTTCTGTCTTGCCATCAGGGACCTCAGTCTCTAGAGGGCAATTGACTTTCACCTGTTGGGCACATGCCTTGAGAGAATCATCATCTTGCCTTCCGGCATCGGTGGCAACAGATAGACGATTTGTATGGTCTCTCGGCATAACCCTTCAAAAGGCGAGGGTCACGTGACCACGCCTCGGATGCTTGGACAGCTCGCCTCACACAACCGAACGCAGTCAGTTGGCAGCTGTCAAAGCGTCCAAGACCGTCACGAGCTACGCTGTGGAGTTAGTTCGGTTGTTCCAGATCAATCATTACTTTGTCCTTCTAGCTTGTTCCGGTACCCATAACCATGGACACCCACCATGGACTGTCGGTGTCCTATCCACCGTGGAGACGAAGAGAATTTGCCGCAGTCGGGTATGAGACCGCGAGAGACTTTGCTGCAGACGGATAGACCAGTATGGGTATTGGACATCACTCCGAAGAATATCTCGGACAGAAAGATGGATAGGTCATCGCGACTATATCCTTCATTGCCTCCGGGACTGCCCACAGGTCCTTGGAACCTCATTTCCCTGGACCAGTGGTGGATGCTTGCAGATGTGTTTGCTTACCCAGCTCCTCGACATGACAAGTTGCATCTCGTCCATGGTGTGCAGTTGTAGAGGTAAGAAGGATGCGAGAGTGACTGGCTCTCCCCCTTCCCCGCCTCGTCCATTCCTCGTACTTCGGGTTGAGGATAGGACTCCAGCTCACACTGGCTGGTCAAACGATTGATGCGGTAAGCCTATACATAAGCATCCTTTTTATGTTTCTTATAAGAATCATAGAAGCAGTCCTGCTCCTTCCTCTAGCAAGGGGAGGAAGGAGACTGGCAATAATGCAAACCCTTCCCAGAACTTTGCATTAATGTCTCCAACGCCAATATTCTTCACAGCCCTTTTTCGGATGAGTCACGATCCCTCACTCATTTCGTAAAGGCCCTGAAGTCTGACTCTTGATCACGCAGCTCCTATACTCCGATCAAGTTGTCAGAGGCAGCAGGGCACTCCTCCTCGCTGGTGCGACCAGAGGAGTAGGCCTAGGTTGTGCAGAACTCCAGTCAGTTCTAGAGGCTCACTCAGTTTCCTCCCACCAATCAGTGAGTCTTCCTATTGTTAAAGGACCGAAGGTTTGTATTCGTATCGGAACAAATAACAATTTGTCAAAAATTGTATTTTTCCTAACTATACAAACCTGATGGTCCCTTTAACAAAGATGCCCCCACCTCATGCCACCCCCTTAATCTGAACCTGGGTCTGAAAGGCAAAGTGGAGTGTTTACATCCGGGCAGGCTAGCCTGCCCCACGGTAATTACTGCCTAACCACCTTGTTCAAGATTCAACAGCCGTAATTCCAGCTACGCCGTAAGTTAATTCCTATTGTTAAAGGACCTCAGGTTTGTATAGTTAGGAAAAATACAATTTTTGACAAATTGTTATTTCATGATGAATGTGTTTGTTTAAAAACTTGTTTTATAGTAAAAGCTTGGTCCTTATGACAATTCTAAAATTTAGGAATCTCTTATTATATCTTTGGAACTCTCAGTAATATGGTGTTGTTTTTTTTTTCATTGGTCTCTTCCAGGACAATTGGAACTTCCTTACTATCAATTTTCAAAGCCCGACGGCCACTAAGACCTGAAAGGAAGAAGAGGGACCAGGTGCGAGGGACTGCACTAGGAGACCAGAATGTCCGCCTTATTGTGCACATAGCACAGGCATTCCATGTTCCCATTCGGCATGAATCTGCAGGTGCGTAACTTTTTTGTAGAGGGACTGCTGATGTTATCTTAATAGTAAGCAACTTGATATGGATATTTATGCTTCTCGAAACTTTCTCAGTCCCACTTGTCCTGAAAAGTCTCATCTGTGCATGAAGTAATCTCGACCTTATACAATCCACCGTTATACAGTGTCAAGAAACTTGCCATCACCAAAAGTTTGCTTTGGTCCTGTTCGTAAGAATGACAGAAATCTTTTCCTTTCTGCTTTACCCAAACTCCAAAGGATAAGTAACTGTTTTCCTCTTTCCTGTTTTCCTTTAGTTTAGCTAATAAATTATGAAGGTTCTAATCAGGGTTAATGTTTTTATATTAATGACTAAGGGTTGCTGTGATACATTTTAAAAATGACCTAATAAGGTTACAGACTTAACACTGTAGGCCTTGTGGAGGCTTTGAAACGTAACCTTAATTACTGTGTGAGGAGGACAACACAGATAACATGATTGTTCTAAGAACTGTAGGGGCTTTTTCTTGTACACAATTGGTTCAGTTTTTCTTATACACAATTGGTGCAGTTTTACTTATACACAATTGGTGAAGCTTTTCTTATACACAATTGGGGCAGTTTTACTTATACACAATTGGTGAAGCTTTTCTTATACACAATTGGGGCAGTTTTACTTATACACAATTGGCACAGTTTTTACTTATACACAAGTGGTGCAGTTTTACTTATACACAATTTGTGCAGGATGATGGGAACAAATTTAGAGGTTACTAAATAAAACATTGATTTCTTAACGTAATTTAGTACCTTAACCTACAGAACTGTAACTTAACCAAATTTATCACTATTAAGGCTACAATAACCATCAACAAAGAACTTTCCCTGAATTTGTCATCCTGAATCTACAAAAAACACCGAAAAGAACTTTGGCCTAGTTCATCAATCTTAATCTACAATCCTCCCACAACTGTCAAAAGAACCCCAGCTTAATTCATCAGTTAGTATGTACTACAGTTTTCCCCCGACTATGGTCTCTGAGACTTCTTCAGATTGGGAGTTGGCTTGCTCAACATCAGCTAGTATTATTTCATTGATGTCCTTCTTCCTACTGGAAAGATAAACACCTAGGTTTGTTCCTTTCCAACTGCTGTCAAACTTTCTTTGCCGCAAGCGTGTCGATTGGCACCTTTTAGGGTTTAACACCGCTGTGTATGGAGGAACTGGGAGATGGACGGCCTGACCAAGTGTGTTTGTTTCTGCAATCTGGCAGCTTGATGTTCTCTCCCTTTATTCCTCATCACTTCTCTGCCTTATCCCTTCCTCTGTTTTTAACTGCTCTTCTAATCGTCTCTTTTCTTTGATTTCTTTCTTATCAAGTAAAAAGAGAAGGGAGCCCTCAGTCTAACCTTACATGCTCAAGCAAACTGCACATGAAAAAAAAGAAAAACATTTAATATGTACACAAAACAAACATAACAGGAAACAAAAATTCAGTCACACAAACCCGTTTCTAAATGCCACCACAGAACCAACTGATGATAATTTCAGACTTTTTATTTGAGATTAGTGTAATGTGCGTACTACATGAATCAAGACTTTGCCTGTTACTATTCCATGTTTACCAGAAATAAAAGTTGAAATGAAGGAGACTGAAAAAGGAGACACTACTCACTGAAAAATTGCCTTCCACTGAAGAATCAGTATTTGAAAGTGAAACATTTTTGCTCTAATTTTTAAATTGTGTTTGGTCATGTGTAGTAGTAGTTTGTAGCGATATTTAACATTCATTATCTTATAGAATTAGTATGATATTCGTAAGACGAACATAGGAATGATGATTATGTGACTAATGTCTTATGAATGATTTCAAGGTTCTACCTCAGAAGTCGTACAGGGAAGCAGCTCAGTCCGCCCTTTCATCGAAGCAACCTTCCAGCGGACAATTCTGCACACTAGCGTTGCTGAAGGTCCAAACCCTACTTGGAATCAGCAGCTGTCCTTTCCATTCAAGTACGTCCGTAGCTGCTGTCGTTATATTCTTACAAACGAGGTCTATTCAAGGTTTAGGAAAATCAAGATTTTTTAAATCAACTCTTTCTTGATTTTTATGTTTTTGTTTATAATTGTTGTTAGAGTATATTTTATAAATTCCTTAGCAAATCTTGATTATTTTACTTTCAGGCCATTTACAGCTTCATAATTGTTTTCCTTTTTCCCAGGTCATTATGCAGCTTATAATTAGATGTAAATTCACTTTGCAGAGCCCCAAATGACAACTTTTCGCCGTCCAGTTTGCAAACAGTTACTGACAACATATACTTTCACCTCTACGATGAGGTCATCCACGACATGCTAGAGGATGACCGTCTGCGGGAGTCCACGGTCCACCACCGCATAGAGAGGCGGTGGTTGGGCTCACTCAAGATTCCTTTCTCTACCATTTATGCTAATTCCAAAGTGAGTCTTCATTCTAGTTTGTTTATGAGTAGTACTATATATGGAATGGATGTTTTTAGACCCAATTGTTAGTCACAGATTTCAGAGATTAAAATTATTTTGTTCATAGTTGTTGTGCCAATCTTATTACAGTATTTATCTGCTATCATATGATTATTTTTCTAAAAGGTACCATTTTAAATGTGATACATTTTTAGATATACCTTTTAAATTGAATGTTAAGTGTAAAGTTCAGTTTCATATAATCAACTTACCTGTCAGATATATACATAGCTAAGACTCCGTCGTCCCCAACAGAAATTCAAATTTCGCGGCACACGCTGCAGGTAGGTCAGGTGATCTACCGTCCTGCCCTGGGTGGCAGGATTAGGAACCATTCCTGTTTTCTATCATATTTTTTCTGTCGCTTGGAATGTAAACAACGTTTGCAGTTCCTCCTGACTTGATTTTTGGATTTCATCGCCATCGATCTTCTGGGCTATCTTTTGCAGGGAAGTACTGGATCTTTGGTTCGGCATACGCATAATAATTTGTTTTAATAACTTTGGCTTCGAAAATTTCGAAGAATTGTTTACGTGTAACTACCGAACTTTTCGGTAGACACTCACATAGTTTGCAAGAAGGGAAATTTTAATATTTATTCATAATGACTTGTAGTAAATGTTAGAATTGATTGAGCTAACTTCCTTCTTGAGGAAGTCAGGAATAGAATTAGTTACGCTTCCTTTAGAAGTTTTTATAGCTCTCGTACTAACGAGCAGTTAGAGCATTAACAATACTAGTAGTGTTGTATCCTCATCTCCTTCTTACTTCACAGAATCTTCAAATTCATATTGCAATTTGAAGACAAAGGAATGTAGCTCAAAATACGAGCTATTGAAAGGTAAGAAGTGATTTTAGTGTTCCCAGTGCAGTGGAGGGTGCGTTCTGATCGGCTCTGTTTCGCTCCCAGGCCTAGACCTCTTCCAAGCTCACATACCCAGAGGAGAAGGAAAGTTGAAAGCCTTACGAAGGTTATGGAGAATCCCCACCGATCAGGCGTCCCCTCGGCAGGATCTGTAGAACGTCCCAGACTGCCAAGTTCGCCATTGGAAAGACGTCCTAAAATAGTAGAGGGTGCGTCCGATCGGCTCTGTCTTGCTCTCACGCCTAGACCTCTTCCAAGCTCACAAACCCAGAGGAGAAGGAAAGTCGAAAGCCTTACGGAGGTTATGGAGAATCCCCACCGATCGGGCGTTCCCTCGGCAGGATCTGTAGAACGTCCCAGACTGCCTGGGATAGCCATTGGAAAGGCATCCTTAAAAAAGTGCGTCTCTTCTTCCGTTTCTTCATCTTACATCTGAAAAGATGAAGAATGTACATGTTTGGAGTTTGGACGATCGGCGCGTTCTCTGAAAACTAAGAGAACACTGAGCAAGAGGCTGAGAGCCAGCCAGCAAGCTAGCGCGAGCCACGTTCCAACAGCCAGCAGCGAGCCGCGTTCCAACAGACTAGCGCGAGCCGCGTTCCAACAGACTAGCGCGAGCCTCGTTCATACAGTAAACGCGCCGAGCCGCGTTCCAGCAACTGAGCGCGAGCCGCGTTCCAGAACATTTTCGTGGCGCAAGGCTCCTTCAAAGAGAAAACTAGACTGAGGAGCCTTTAAGAAGACAGAAGGATGCTTCCCATTGAACGTTTACTGGCAAGAGGCTCGTAAAAGAAGACTAGAGGCGCTCGGAACTATCAGGGCGCACGGGACCTTCCATGCAAGTGGAACGTTCCAGGAGCGAGTCTCCTTTCTAGCGTGCGGAACATTCCAGGCGCGCGGAACTATCCAGATGCCAGGCGCTAGGCGCAAGGATCCAGGCGCCAGGCGCCAGATTATTCCAAAATCTGCATTTGAGAGAGAGGTCAGTCGCGAGGCTCCTCTTTGAGTTTTTTAACTTGAGCAACTTTCCCCTGGCAAATATGCAAGATGTCGCACAGGCGGCCGTTGCTTTTGTCAGAAGGATTCTGATACTAAGAGAAGCCCCTTTTCCTTATTCAGAAGACTCCTGTGTTAGGCAGTTCCTCTCAATGCGACTCTCTCCTTCATCCATGCTCTTCCCTCGTTTTTTTTGAGGAGGCAAGAGCTTTGGGAGTTTTTCTTAATAAGAATCTCATCGACGTTTGGGTATGATGGCGGATAGGAAATATCTACTTCCTTCCATAAACCCTAGTGATGAACAGGAATTCTGTCTCTTCCGCGATTTATGAGGAAATCACAAAGATTTAAAGAGTTCCTGGATTAATTTCCTTCCTTAAGGATATATATATACAGGCGGTCCCCGGGTTACGACGGTTCCGGCTTACGACGTTCCGAGGTTACGACGCTTTTTCTTAAATATTCAATGGAAAAATCCGTCCTGGGTTACGACGCTTGTTCCGAGGTTACGACGCTGACGCTTCCGACGCTCCGAGTTAACGACGCTTTTAAAAAATAAAAAACGCATACTATGATAAAAATCCTTTATAGTTTAGCACAGTATATTAATAAAAATAAGTTTCTGGTTAGATTACAAAAAAAATTTTAAAAAAAGAGATTATGATGATTTTCGACACTTTTTATGTTGTATTTTTCTATGTTTTTTAGTGACGCCTCATATGCGGAACTAGTTTCCGAGCGAATGAATACATACTAGTTTACATATAACAGTCCAAAAGCGCAAATAATGAAAAAATCATTGCTTGTTTCCAGTAATAATAACAAAACGAAGTTTCTGGTTAGATTACAACGCAAATTCCAAGTATCCAAAGAGAGACATTATCCAGTAATTTGATCAGAGAGAGAGAGAGAGAGAGGACGAGAGCGAGAGGGGGAGAGAGACAAGAGGGGAGGGGAGGGAAGGAGAAGGTGAGAGAGATGAGTGATGAGAGAAGAGGAGTAGAGGAACGGTGGAGGAGAGGGCGAGATTGGAGCGAGAGAGAGAGGTGAAGATGAGAGAGAGAGAGGCGTCTTCCGACGCTCCGAGTTAAACGACGCTTTTAAAAAACGCATACTATGATAAAAATCCTTTATAGTTTAGCACAGTATATAATAAAAATAAGTTTCTGGTTAGATTACAACAAAAATTTTGAGATTATGATGATTTTCGACACTTTTTATGTTGTATTTTTCTATGTTTTTTAGTGACGCCTCATGCGGAACTAGTTTTCGATAAGCGAATGAATACATGACTAGTTTTACATATAACAGTCCAAAAGCGCAAATAATGAAAAAAAGGATTTTGACGTAAGGAAAAATCTATTTTCTGGGCGATTGGCTCGTGTCGCCAGCGAAATATCCTTTAATCTATTATTTCTAGGGTAAATGTACTAACACATACCAGAGAATAAATAAAATAAAGAAAAAGGTCAGTATGACTGACTCGCTCACCCTCTAGGAGGGTGTCGGTATGAACACTAGGCGAGTGAGACCACTACCACGAGCCAAATGCCAATAGAAATCTCCCACCACAAAACCCTCCAAGAGGGGAGCCGTCCCACAGAGGGAGCAGCTCGAACTACTACTACACCATCCCATGCTTGCGACTGCTGCGCCTCTAGTGGCCATCCTGAAGTTAGCAGACAATCTTGAGCGAAGGGATGGGTAGGGGGGGTATTTCGCTGGCGACACGAGCCAATCGCCCAGAAATAGATTTTTCCTTACGTCAAAATCCTTTTTTCTGGGTCTCAGCTCGTGTCGCTTGCGCGAAATCGTACCAGAGAAACAGCACAAGATTGTAAACAAAGTAAAATAAAATATAATAAAACAAAATAGGTCTCAAATGCAAGATACAAAATAAAAGAATGAATATAATTGCTAAAAAGATACAAGTACACAGTAAAGCAAAATCAGAATTATGCTTAAATTACCCTTAAATCTAATTATGTTATAATAATAAGGTAATTTATATATACAAATAGGTACAATGATTACCTATCACAATAAATCTGTGTAACAACATGTATCAAAAATAGAAATAGCAATTAGTATAAATTTACATAAATATTTGATCAATGATAAAATAAAATATCTTAGGAATGTATATGACTTAATATACAAAACCCGTAACCATTGCATTATGATGTATCCCCTAGCATAAAAATAAGGGGATAACATCTATGAGATCAGTATGGTAATCAGATGTGAGTGTCCCTAACCAGACAAAAGGGGCACTTATACAATCATAAAGCAGCTAAGACACCAGGTAAATGTTAATGAACAAGGCAGGAATAGACGAACTGTTGGGTGAGGCAGGTAGAAAGGAAGACTGAATCTTCTACTATAATCTAGCTAGAGTCAGGGGAAACTATGTTACCCGCTGCTACTGCTGGGAATTTCAGAGCTTCCAAGGACTTAAGGTAGTGACGTTTGAACACTGTCGGCGATTTCCATCCGGTATACTTCTTTAAATCAGCAAAATTCATATGTTGGAAGTAATTAATTGAGGTGGCTGGCTACTGCCCTGACATCATGTGGGGCCCCGATGAGGAGTCAGGATTGGCTTGTTTGATAAAGTACAGGATTTGTTGCCTGATGCCTTTATGGATAAAGTACCACCTTTTCCCCCCCTAAAGAGGGGCCACCGATGAGGAAGAGGAGGTCCTGGATAGAAAGGCTCGTAAGGTTTGAAACCGGACAAAAGGGAACATCTTGTGGAAGGGGTAGTACCTTCCTCCCAAGGTTCCCATCATCAAAGGATCTTCATTCTTTGCTAAAAGCTACGTTCCGGAGAAAAGTAGCACTTCCCCCCGTGGGAAGGAATTGAATATGATCCGGATCTCTGGATAAAGCCGACAGTTCTGAAATTCTTGCTCCTGAAGCTAGGCTTAATAAAAACAGAGTTTTTCTAGGAGCATCATAAACGAGCATGTGTCATTATCGGTTTCGGAAGCCAGTTTTTAGAACATCGTTTAAGAACCATGAAACTGACGTAGGCCTGACAGAGGCCTAATCCTAGCACATGTGCTTTAGGAATAGACGAGAAATAGGTATCTGTCAAGTCTATGTTAAATCCAAATTGAAATATCTTTTTCAATGCTGACTTGTTTGACGTAATCGTGCTAGCTGCTAAACCCTTTTCAAATAAAGATCTGAAAAAGGATATAGCAGAATTAACTGTCATGATTCTGATATCTGACTCTCTCAGGAAGATTGCTAACTTTTGACGGCAGCATCATACTGCCTCAAAGTTGAATCCCTTTTATCGGATTCCAGGAAAAGAATATTCTGAGGGTCAATATTCGCATCTCTTTTTGCGCAAACTTCCTGAAATCCATAAAGTTAGGGTTTTGAGAATCCCTGAGGAAAGCGAACACAGTCCTCGTTTGTACTGACTGGGAGAGCTTGGGACTGGGGATCCGAAGGGGTGGGACGAAGACCCAGTTCCAGGATCAGGGGGTACCAATTGCTCTTCGGCCAGTCTGGGGCTACTAGAGCCACTTGACCCCGAATGTCCTGAGTTTGTCTAAGACCTTCATAAAGGAGATTCACTGGAGGGAATACGTAAATCTTCTCCCAGTTGTTTCCAGTCCAGAGCGGGGCTGCTCCGTGGCGTAAGCCAGAGGGTCCAGGTTGGGGGCTACATAACACGGTAGTTTGTGGTTCGCTTGTGATGCGAAGAGATCCACCTGTAGCCCTGGGACTCTTTGAAGGATCCATTGGAACGAACTCCCGTCTAGAGACCATTCCGACTCTAGGGGTACTGATCGGGATAGGGCGTCTGCTATGACGTTTCTTACTCCAGCTATGTGGGTGGAGGAAAGGTATGCCAAACTGAATTTGTCTGCCAGGGAGAAGATGGCTATCATGACGTGATTTAGATGACGTGACTTGGAGCCTCCTCTGTTTATGCAATGTACTACCACTGCGCTGTCCAAGACTAGCTTTATGTGGGAGTACCTTGGTGGGCGTAATCTTTTCAGAGTCAAGAAGACTGCCATTGCCTCCAGACGTTTTATAGGAACTGACGGAACTGGGGTGACCAAATTCCTTGCACCTTTTTGACCTGGGAGTACCCTCCCCAGCCGCTTAAGGACGCGGCTGTGTGGATTGGTAATCCCTGGTGGAGGGAACTGAAGAGGGACTGACACTGACAGATTCTTGACTTTTGCCCACGGCCGAAGCCGGTTCTTTAGAATCAGAGGTACTGAGGATAGCTTGTCCCTGGACCTGACATTTGCTCGAGAGCGCCAGATCCTGGTTAGATCTTTCAGTTTGGCTTTCATTAAGATGTTCGTTACTGAAGCAAACTGGAGAGAGCCGAGGATTCTTTCCTGAGCTCTCCTCGATGCTAGTTTGTGACTTAGAAATTGCTTGACTGACTTCGCTATTTCTTTCCTTTGGTGGATGGAATCGACAGAGTGTGTAGGATAGATTCCATTGAATGCCTAGCCACTGAAAGTTTGACTCTGGGGTGAGTCTGGACTTGGATCTGTTTATCTTGAATCCTAGATTATTCTAGGAATTGGATCACTTTTCAGTGTGGCCTGTTGCATTCTTCGACTGATGGGGCCCAGATCAACCAAATCGTCGAGATACGCTACTACCATAATCCCTTGAGCTCTGAGCTGTTGCACTACTACTTCCGCTATCTTCGTGAACACCCTGGGTGCCACGTTGAGCCCGAACGGGACTACCTGAAGGAGAACGTCTGGTCTCCTATCTTGAATCCCCGAAACGGACGGAAGTGTCTTGCAACAGGGATATGATAGTAGGCGTCTGTAAGATCGATAGAGGTGGTGACAGCCCCACGGGGAAGTAAGGTCCGCACCTGTGAGATCGTGAGCATCTTGAACTTGTCGCAGCGGATGGCTAAGTTTAAGCGGGACAAGTCTAAGATTACCCTTCTTTTGTTTGAGCCTTTCTTTGGGACGCTGAACAAGCGACCTTGAAATTTTTAATCTCTTGACTTTGACTATAGCTCCTTCTGAAGGAGGTCCTCGCGTACTCTGTCAATTCCTTGGAAGGAAGTTTGACCGGAAAGGTCTGGCTGGAGGTGGGTTCGTCAACCAGCTCCAACCCAGCCCTTTTTGACACTAGCTCTGAGGCCCCACTGGCTGAAGTTCCACCGGTGGCGAAAGTGGAAACAGCCTCCCTCCTACCTGAAGTTCCTCATTGGTTCTGGTAACCCCCTCGACCTCCTCTGAAGTGCTTTCCCCTATTGAAGGGGCCTCCAATCCTCTCCCACGAAAGGACCGCTTACCTCTGCCTCCCGTTGTTCGAGCGGTCATACTTCTGAGAAGCTTGACTCTCGAAGGCTGGGATTGTAAGCTGGAGAGATGGCGTATGAGGTGGAGGGTTGAGGCTGAGGGGATATCACATAAATAGGCTGTGATTGCCCTTTAGACGTGGAGGGCTGAGCTGTCTGCACTAACGGCACTGTAGGAACTTGTTGAGGGAAGCGCGGCTGCTCTTGGTAAGGTTGGAAACGTCTAGGCTTCCTTTGTCCCTTACCTTTTGGTGTCAAGTCTTGCCTTCTCCTAGCCGTAAGACCCCAACGGTCCTTAAGGCTTTGGTTCAACCTCGTAGCCTCTGCTTGTACTTCCTTTACCATAGCCTCTGGGAAGAGATCTGCGCCCCAGATGTTAGAAGAAAGTAACCTATTCGGTTCATGCCGAATGGTTGCCTCTAGCAATACATGCTTTCTGCATTTGTTCTAGCAGTGGCAAACTCGAACATGTCTGACTGCACCGTTTGAGTCAGGGCTTTGGTCATAGCTTAAAAATTGTTCTGAACCATAAGCCATGGTTACTACCTCAGACATAGCCATCAGGTTGATTGACTGGCTAGTCGTGTTTTTCGAGTCAACTCCGCTTGAATAAGACTATCAGGGAGCCTGGGCAGCTTTTCACCAAACTGCTCCATAGCACAGTCAGGTTTGAGTTTGCCAGCTGTGAAAGTGTTAGGCAAGTCCTCCCATAATTCTCCAATTGACGGGAGCAACGGAGAAGTGGGGTCTGCTTCTTTCAGCTGAGGCATGGGTTCCCCTTTCTGAGCTGCTGAGATGGGTCGACCTCGCTATCTTGGGTAAGGAAAGGAGCGGGTGACCTTCGTCCATCGTGAAAATGGTAAAGGGACTTTTGAATGGTTGGAGCTTGGTATTCGAACAGTCCATGTCGTCTAGACATCTAAGCCATTCTCGTTGGGCCTGGTCCCGAGAATAGAGGACTGTCTCCTTTGGTACCCTGTCATCTCTAACCATAGCCGAAGGCGTGAGCCTAGCGTAGCCTATGAAGGGAGGCTGTAGGCCTTCCGGGTAGAACTCGAAGTCCTCTATTCTTCGAGTTCCAAACAACTCCGGTACGGAGATGAGAACCATCTTGGAAGGGAGCATATGACTCTACTCTCCAAGGATTGTTCATGGAGAAACGGGCGGGAGCGAGTCATACTGGGGAAGCTGAGATCCACTAGTGTTAGAGGTTGAGGGAGAGGCAAGAGGGGCTTCTCTTAGGCCGGCTATAATAGTATCCTGAGAAGTTATCCTATCCGACAGGCGAGATATCATATGTTCCATACTCGTCTTAAGGGAGCCTACCAAGTCGCCCACCTGTTGCAACAGGCCAGCATTGGTGTCCAGAGCCGGAGCTGCTGCGGAGGTGGAGGGGAGACTCTGAATAGGCACCAAAGGTAGTGGAACTGGTGATACTGCCGGGGTGCGGGATTTCTCCTTAAGGCTTAACTCTTTGAGGACTTTGAGCCGGAGCTAGACCCTTTAGACCTGTCTGGGCCGGGATTACGAGCCGGAGACTTATTACGCGAAGAAGAAGACGAAGGACGTCTTCTTCGAGGACGATGACGTCTTAGTCAAGGTCATATGCTTAGACTTGATCTTAGGCCTAACCGAAGCCTCTGGAGGAGTATATAACTCATCACCGGTAAAGCCTGGGAAGGATGGTGAAGTTGCAGGGGTAGAAGAAACAGTCACTCCCCAAGGGGGACCCTTGGGTACCTGCATTACTACCTCGACCAACAGGTCGTCTATACCTACCATAGGTTCAACATTTATATCCAGGGTTGCGACATCCGTGGAGATATCCTGGCCTTGTTCAGTCAAGGAGGCCGCCAGCTGTTGTTGGATAAAGGCAATAGAGGGGTCCGCCTCTACCGGGTCGACGTACCCAGTCGCCTTGCCATCCGGGGAAGATTAACAAAGCTAAACGCTTCTCCAGTATGTAGGGCTGACCCTTGGCGGCGTCTTGCCAAAACCTCCGACCCAGGCCCGCAGGGTAGCCAATGCCGTATCTCTTCTGCCGGAGCCTGTAAGAGAGGATATATTTTAGATTTAAGAACCACTTAAAACTAAAACTTAGGATATAACATTAAACTAGATGCCTTAAGTTAAAGTAATGATGAAAACTTAAGAACTAAAAAGAAGCGGAGCGGCAGCGGAGATGGATACTTACGCCTTCCAAAAGCTGGCTCACCAGATCGTAACATATGGTACAGTCTCATGGTACCAGACCTGGATGTCCCCTGTGCGAGTCGCGCATGGAGCATGGGGACCGGCAAACTTCGTGTCCACAGGGGTCCTGAAGTGTAGCGGAACATCCCGGATGCTCACAGTTGGAGGCCTGTAAGTGGGAAGACAATGAGTATCTTAAAGGGGTAACACTTACAGACTGAAGGACAAAAGAACTCCGTTACGTGACGGAGCTTCGGAAAAAATTTGGGCATAACCCCTCCCTGCATTGCCTGAATAGGCTATAATCCCGGAGAGATCCGGTAAATACTAAGGGAGGGGTGGGCATGGTTTAAGAAACTTAAGATAACTTAAAGAGTAACTTAAACCTACATGCAAGTAACCGGACTAGGTCCGTAGTGAAGCGGAGTGTAGTAACTCAGCAATACGGTACGGTTAGTAAAGACCTATTGTATGCTCCGGTCCAACTATGGTGGACAATACCCTTCCGCTGGATATCAGAACTCCGATAGGGAGGAGCTCTAGTAAGGAGGGAAGGGGCGAGATGACATACAGACTCGCGCTAACCCGGAGCGACAAGGAAGTAACGGAGGGGGGGTGGGGGAAGGCCAGAGCCCCCCACAACGTACCAGCCGGCCGAGCCGAGAAGCGGAGAGGTCGGAACCAGTCAGGGACTGTCGGACTCCCAGGCCCCTCCGGTTGGAGGGAAGGGGGAGGCAGGCTCGGGCATGCTGGGCGAGCAAGGACAGACCGACCCCCCACCCCCGCCCGACTCTATGGGAGCAGGGAGAGGGGGAAGGGGACTGGCATGGCGCCTGGCTGACTCGTGATCACGTTAGTGACCACGAGGCGGTAAACTAAGATACGGTAACCAAGAACCTAGGCCAACCAACTGATCAGAAGAAGAAGCTAACGGGAAGCAACCAGAAACTGAAAAGCGGTAGCATATAGGCCCATAGGGCGAAAACCAACTGATCAGAGAGAAGCTATGAGGAAGCGGACCGAAACTGATCAACGGTTAGACTAGGCTCTACGAGCCAGGACCTAGGCTAAGCCAGACGCCAACTAAACCTAACAATAACAAAACATAAAAATATAATATATAATAAAAATGAAAGAAAGAAGGTAAAATAGCAGGAGAAAAAATCCAGGAGTGTGCGACTAGCCCGAAGGCAAGTCTACCACTCAAAGCTAGTCAGGGGCCGATACTAAGAACCTGGACTAGGGTCTGGATAGAAAAAGCCTACATAAGGTGAAATACATACATGTATAACAACTTGAGTAGACGTAATAATGCGGATAATCAAAATAGAGCGTAAAATAATAAGGGATGTTCTAGGTACGGGAGACCAAGAACGAACCCAACATGCGGCAGGACCATGCTGCCATGCTTCCAGCCCCCGAGAACGTATCTATACCTAAAAAACGGCAAATAATCCGTCTCGGGACGGAAAAAAAAAAAACTCGCTAACCGTAAATACTGAGTACTTAACTTAGCTGCTGCAATAGCTGCACGCTCCATTATCGAAAAATCCGAAGAAATGGCACAAAATACACAGAGAGAAAAATAGCACTTGTTGCTCGTGAGTGCTAAACTGAAAAGGATGGCCACTAGAGGCGCAGCAGTCGCAAGCATGGGATGGTGTAGTAGTAGTTCGAGCTGCTCCCTCTGTGGGACGGCTCCCCTCTTGGAGGGTTTTGTGGTGGGAGATTTCTATTGGCATTTGGCTCGTGGTAGTGGTCCTCACTCGCCTAGTGTTCATACGACACCCTCCTAGAGGGTGAGCGAGTCAGTCATACTGACCTTTTTCTTTATTTTATTTATATTCTCTGGTATGTGTTAGTACATTTACCCTAGAAATAATAGATTAAAGGATATTTCGCGCAAGCGACACGAGCTGAGCCCAGAAAATCATTGCTTGTTTCCAGTAATAATAACAAAACGAAGTTTCTGGTTAGATTACAACGCAAATTCCAAGTATCCAAAGAGAGACATTATCCAGTAATTTGATCAGAGAGAGAGAGGAGAGAGAGAGAGAGAGAGAGAGAGAGAGAGAGAGAGAGAAGAGTGAGAGGCGTCTTCCGACGCTCCGAGTTTAAGGAAAAAAAACAGAGAAGTTTCGTTTCGTTAACGGCCCTCTGACTCATGCCAGTAAATGTTTTTGTTGATACTAATAATTAAGGCCTATTTAAAGATACGTTTACTTTAATTAGTCTATATGATACTAAATAGTAATCAACTGTTCTTGTAGCCCTCAATATTTGGCAAAATCGAAGTATCCAAAGAGAGACATTATCCAGTACGTAATTTGATCAGAGAGAGAGAGAGAGAGAGAGAGAGAGAGGAGAGAGAGACGAGAGAGAGATTAAGAGAGAGAGAGACGCTTTGGCAACAATGGTCTCGGGGGTTTTTAATAGCTTCCTTCTGCTTGATGATCGTGGATATTGTAGAAGGATTTCGACCATACTCGTTTGCCAAATCGACGATACGAACGCCACGTTCATGCTTTGCTATAATTTCATGTTTTGCTTCCATCGAAATCATTTTCTTGGGTTTTTTTCTTATCACCTGCTTTGTCTTTAGCTTTGAGACCCATGGTTAATAATAAAAATAGACAAAATAACACGAAAAATAGGCGCAAATACAACGAACTAAACAACGACGTGTTAACATGCACAACCAAACAAACAAACAGACTGAACGCCATTTATCGGTCGCCTATACAACTAACACTCATCGCAAAATCGTATCTCAAATATTTCGTTGTATATCAAAGCTTGTATTTTCGCAAATTTTCTGTTATATCTCAAAACATTCGTATATTAGGGCAATCGTATGTCAAGTTTCCAATGTAATTTGATCAGAGAGAGAGAGAGAGAGAGAGAGAGAGAGAGAGAGAGAGAGAGAGAGAGAGAGAAGAGACGCTTTGGCAACAATGGTCTCGGGGATTGACGTAACGTTTATTTTCTGAACAGATAGGACAGAGAAGTGTTCGTTTCATTAAACGGCCTCTGACTCATGGCAGGAAATGTTTTGTTGATACTAATATATAAGCCTATTTAAAGATACATTTACTTTAATTAGTCTATATGATACGTAAATAGTAATCAGCTGTTCTTGTAGCCCTCAAGATTTTGCAAAATCACTCCAGGTTGTACATAAAACTTCAAGAATGTAGTGTCACCAGAGGATTACAATAGTTTTTTACCTTCAAGAACCAGCATTCTTTTATGAAAATAAACTCCAGGTTGTACATAAAACTACGGAAACAACATGTAGGGTGTAACCAAAAGGATTACAAGAATAAGGTTTTTTATAACTTTTTTTATTAGTTTAAGACATATTTTCCAAGCGTCGTTCCGGGCTTACGACGATTTTCGGCTTACGACGCGTCTCAAGAACGGAACCCCCGTCGTAACCCGGGGACTGCCTGTATACTCTTTCTATCGTTCTATTAACGAAAAGAACGAAGATAGTAGAAGGTAGTAGAGTATCTGCTGGATGAGAATACAGACGGGTCAAATCATAAACACATACGTAGTTTACTTCTTTGCTGAGGCAACTCAATTACCAGTATCCTTCCAGGAATTTCCTAGGAAGGACTATGCTTGAAGTGATTGTTAAGACAACACTACTTAGCTTCTAGATTTATCGAAGTCTTGTTTCGCTTAAATATGCTTTAATAAGAACTTCCTGAAGTTTTGATAATAATTTTATAAGATTCCTTTATTAAATGGAGTAGCTGGCAACTCTGGAAGAGTAAGGCCAGACGGCTAACGGAGACTGCTTTCGCTGAGAGCCTAAGACCAACGCAGTACCATGTAGGTGTCATCATGAGCGGTCCTGTTTCATCTCTCTCTCCTGCGGGATGGAATAACTATCCGTATCTCTCCCCTACAATCGCGGTCTTAACCTCGGATTGAGGGGATAGTTAAGCTCAATATAAATAAAATATTGTATGCCTTTTGCTAAGAAGCTTTCAATAAGAGAGATAATACAACCTTTCAATGCTGTTTACCGTAGGTAAATTATTAAAAGGATTCTATCGCAGCAGAACATTATATTATATAATGCTCTCAGGCTTACGAAAGCATGGCTTATTAGAGTACCTGCTCAGAAGAAGATGGATGAGTCGGATGGGAAACATTCTCTTTGTGGCAGAACTTGTTTCCCTGAATGGACTATACTACGTATATAAAGTTTTTTCCTACTAAGAATGGAATTAACATGTGAAAGGATGTCGGGTACCATAAAGGCACAGATGTTCTGGCACATAACCTAAATATAAATTCTTTGCAGAATTTAAGATAAAGGGCATCAAAGAAAGAGAGGATAATACTTTATGCTTCATTTTGGCCTTAGAGAGGTTGGATTCACAGAGGTCACGTTCTCACAACATGCTTTGGAAGTTTTTTCCAAGAGAGTCTGGATATTCTATCAGCATCTATTATAAGTGGACCTTAACAACCTCTCCACTCTGAGTCTGTCTGCGTGCAGACTGACCAGAAGTGGACATGAATGAGAGGATTTTTTAAGGTAAATGACAATAGGCATGGCCAAAACATAGAATTGCTGCAGATCGTGCTAGAGGGAATGAGGAAGCTGTCCTCTTCCGATACCTCTGTGAACCACATAGCGGTTTTTTCTTCCCTTTCAGAGGGAAGAATCACCTTTGTATATGTCTGCTATCAAAGAATGCAGTAAAAGGCTATACTCTGTCTCTACAAAGGGAATTGGAGATAGCAGAGGATTAAGATCTTCGGGATCTTATATGATACCTCAATATGACAAGAGTAGGATATCATGTACTTCTAATGGGATCTTTTTTGTGGCCACAAATTCCATGTTCCGACAAGATGGAACTGCTCCTCATCAAACTTCTTTGAGAAATTTTTATGAGGGAATTCTTTGTTTCTCTTAGCCCTAAACGACCAAGAAGACAAGTAAAATTTTTTTTTTTGAGCATTGCAATCTCGCATCAGATTCTATGGAGACTAGGCAATGGGTTCTTGCCAGCATAGTATGTCTGGCAAAAGAACTAAAACCCCCTATTCCTGATTCAATGTTTTCAGATAGAGGTTTTGTTGTCCAGGCAGGGTACTTACGTTTTCATCTACAGTAGAATGGTTCAAACGTTTGCCTACAGAGTCTTTGGAATGCGATGACGGCTCGAAATGTTGCCCAGAAGGTGTTCAGAGGGATACAATAAAGAGCTAGAAATCAGGAGTCCTCCCAATTTCAGCTCGGAGTCTCCTTCGGCTTCCAGGCTTCTTCCCTTCCTTCGGACAAGGATAGGGAAGATTCTGCAACGAGAAACCCCTTCAACAGGTAATAAAATCTCGTGAGCAAGGGAAGTACTCAAGAAGGATCCTCCTCAGAGGAAGACTCTTATCTCTCGTACTGTTAGATATCCTATGGTATATTGGATGTAGCTGACTACAATCACCTCCCCTTGCCGGAGAGGCCAAAGCTCAAAGTGGAAGAATTTCTTCCACCCTTCTCCAGTCTTGTGATTTACTATTGTGGATGTTCAGGACTTTCGGACAATGTAGTGCCAACCAGGAGCCTTATGCCAAAACAGGCGTAAAAAACGCCAGAGGCAGACAGCCGCAAGAACACTGTCATTGTCTGATGAGGAGAAAGACCGGGCCTACAACCTGACACAGATGCGCTAGATGTGAACATATCGGACCAGATAAGAGTGTCCGATGTGGACATTGCCAGACATCCTCGAAACTCTACCAAGCTCGAAGCTCCGGCAAGTGGGTAGGAGCCAACCAAGGCGGCGACGGCGAGGCCAGGCAGGCGCGAGGCGCCAGGCAGGCGCGAGGCGCCAGGCAGGCGCGAGGTACCAGCCAGCCGCGAAGCTCCAGGCAGGCGCAAGGCGCCAGCCAGACGCAAGGCGCCAGCCAGGCGCGAGGCGCCAGGCAGGCACAAAGCGGCAACCTGGCGCAAGACGCCAGCCAGGCGCGAGGCGCCAGCCAGGCGCGAGGAGCCAGCCAGGCGCGAGGTGCAAGCCAGGCTCTAGGCGCGAATCTCCAGCTAAGGCACGAGGCGTCAACCAGATGCGATGGCCGCCAGTCAGTCAAGTGAAAGTACCAGACAAGCGCTAGGCTCCAACCAAGAGCGAAGCACCAGCCAGGTGCGAGGTTCCTGCCAGGCTTCAGGCTTCAGACGGGAGAGATCCATTTCAAGAAAGCCCTGGTCTTCTTTGAAACATGGAGATCTCCTAAGCACTTCATAAGTGACTTGATTCCTTCAAACAGTGAGAATTAAAACGCAGGAAGTGCGCGCTTTTGCAAATTCTTGTTCTTTACATAACAATATGTCATATAAGACATATTGCTGTGTTGTACGGTAGAGGCAACTCTGTGTTGACTTCTCATTACACAAAGGATATCAAGTTAACCTACGAGAGATCCTTCTCTTTTGGGGTTTATAATACGTTTCTGCGGATACGTTACTGGGATAAGGAGCCGACACTGATCCTTAACTTTGAGTTAAAGTTATTTAACTTAGTGAAATTATTGGGGTTTTTGAAAGGAGTGTGGGGATAACTCTTTTCAATTTGAGCGCGAACCCTCGTGTTAGGATCAGGTGATCGGGATCGGTGTTGCGCTCCTTCATAAGGTGTATTGTCATAGAAGTGGTTCAGTACCCATTGACAAAGTCCTTTCAGGCTCTGCCGAGTAAGCAGATCATACCCCATCAGCAAGACCCACAAGAACTCTTGGCCACAGATCACATATCTCGCTAAAGTTTCTTGAGGTTGATGGCAGACTCCTTGGCAACAGCCATATGAAGTCTACCACCTATCAGATAGGAACCAAGGTTTATTTATACCTACAACATATGTTGTTTACCTGTCTATTCCATGTTAGCTGTCTCTTACCCTCCACCAAAGGGTGTCAATCAGCTATGTATATATCTGACAGGTAAGTTGATTGTATGAAAATGATATTGTTATGATACAATAAGTTTCATACATACTTACGTGGCAGATATATCGATTAATGGCCCCCACCCGCCTCCCCCCGCCCAGGAGACAGGTAAGAAAGAAAATATGATAGAAAACAGGAATGGTTCCTAATCCTGCCACCCAGGGCAGGACGGTAGATCACCTGACCTACCTGCAGCGTGTGCCGCGAAATTTGAATTTCTGTCGGGGACGACGGAGTCTTAGCTATGTATATATCTGCCAGGTAAGTATGTATGAAACTTTATTGTATCATAACAATATCATGTTAGTTTAGGTTAGAAACACCTATGTGGTATTGTTGATACCTGTAAGAGATCTAGAACATAATAATTTGCGGCAATACTCTAGAGTCTTTGTTACTTATCAGAGAGGCCAGACCCCCAAGGTGTCTGATAAGTTGAGGTGCTGCTCCATTTTATATCTTAGAAACATAAATTTTGAGTGACAGAACTTTCTTCAAATGTTTTCAACTGATTCAAGTATTTTGACTGCATAGCTGCCCCTGTGGCCGGGTGATTAGAAGTTTCACCGAAAGCTTTCTGCAGTTGATGAAAGTATGTGACCATCATGACAGGGTAATTAACAGTAGAGGTACTCTTGATAATGAGGCAGCCATAGTTCAGATGCCACCCTACTTATGAACATTCAAAAGATTCAGAGATACAACAAATGGGATTGTAATTTGAAATTGTCTTCAGAGTGCTCCCCTTTGCCACTTGTAAGTTAAAATTTTGTTCCACGTGCCCATTCTGTAAATGCAGTACTGAATACTGTATCACAGGGTATTGTGTTTGTTCCGACACGGCATACAAACCTTCGGTCCTTTTACAATAGGAAGGTTACTAGCGGCAGCTGGATAGGTCGTAAGCTTTCGAACAAGGGGTTCGGTAGTTACTGCTTGTCCGATCGGCGCACGCGCGCGACTGGGAGGTAAACAATCACTTTTGCTTTCGGCCTGCTGGCGTGTAGACGTCGTGTTATCATCGCTCTCTGCCCGCTTCATCGTCATTGCTTTCGCTGGTGGTTGTTTTTCTTTTTCTATTTATCTAGTGAAACTGAATTGTAAGTACAATCATTTCATCTCTATTTCCATTGAATTCAATTGTGAATTAAAGGATCTGGTTTCACCACGCCCCTCCGATTACCCGAGTGCCGGGACTGAAGGGCGTAAGTGCGGGAATTCATATTTCCCAGAAATGATCCTCGTATTGTGTATGCTCGGTGCCAAGGGCGGGAGAGCGCTCGCTCCGAGCTTATATTTTGGTTGGAAATGTGTAGATGAAAATCGTAAGTAAGTACCCTTTTCATTTATATTTTTTTGACCTGTATGCTCGTTGCCGAGCGAATGCGCTCGGCACGGAAACTTATTCTGTATGGAAGTGGAATCGCAAGTACAGTATTCTTTTTCATTTTCATTTTTTATTGAGATTGCATTATTTACTTGAATCAATGTTTCCGCTCTTACCCGGAAATTGATCCTTCCCCCCTTTTTATTTTTGTATGAAGTGAAATCGCAAGCGCAGTATTCTTTTTCATTTTCATATATATTTTGATTGCATCAATTCATTATGGATCAAGGTTTCCGTTCATAATCGGGAATGGATCCTTTTTCCCTTGCACTCGATACTGAGGGCGCAAATGCGCTCGATCCGAGCCCTTATTCATTGTGAAGTGAATCGTAATGCAAGATTCTTTTTCATTTTATTCCTTTTATTATTGATTGCATCAATATTTATTTTGGTTCAAGTTCCGCTCAATCGGAATTGATCCTTATGCCCTTGCATTCGGTGCCGAGGGCACGATTGCTCTCGGGCTCTTATTATTATTGTTGGGTACATGGGTGCTGTGCGGGGGTGGGGAACGAGAATCCCCCCCCCCCCCCCCCCCCCGCTCAGCTCCCACAGATGGCCTTCCCCTCGGGGGGGGGAGGTTATCTGGGTTCTTCTCTCGGCCCGATCCGTCGAGCGCGGGGGAGGGCGCTCGGTGCCCGATGTACAATTGTATTCGGGGTCTTCCGCTCGTTTGGTGTGGGGCTCGCCCCCGCGCGAGGGGACTTCCCCCCCCCACTAATCACTACTACTGTTATTTCCGCAGGTGCTACTGCCCCGAGGGTGGACCTTGGTGAGGTATGGGCTTCCTCGATTTGCAGGGCGTGCCTAGTGTCCAGGGGCTAGCGGTTCTATGTCTGGGCCTGCTGCGGTCACCCATGGAGCGGTGACCACGACAACGATATCGACTCCAGGTGATGACGTCCCTCCTCACCTGGTGTACTTGCCTCACGTGGTAACAGTCTTGCCTACAGCCGCTGTGAAGTGCCGTTCGCCGTACCGAGAGGGGGGCGTGCCGCCGCCGCTCGTGGTTGCCGCGCTGCCGCGACCACACTTCCGCTGCCCTAGAGCTCGCCCCTGGACCTGCCGCCGGTACCAGGATGTTGCTGGCTGCTGCTCCACCTCCTGTGTTTCCGGTGCTGCCTGCCGTACCTGCCGATTCTGTGCTGACTGTCCATGCAGTTGCTGTGTTAGCTGTCCCTGCCGTTGCTGCGCTGGCTGTCCCTGCCGTTGCTGCGCTGGCTGTCCCTGCCGATGCTGTGCTGGCTGTGCCTGCTGTTCCTGAGATGCCCATACCTGCTGACGTCGTCCCTGTTCGTGGTGGTACTACCCCAGACTTTGGTCTGTCTGTACAGGTGCGTCCGGGCCCTGTGGCTTCGGCTACAGCAGCCCCGGCCCCGCCCTGGATGGCAGATCTTACGTCTGTCCTGAGGAAGCTGACGAAGAAGAAGAGGAAGGTGTCGTCGTCGTCGTCTTCATCGTCGTCGGCTGCCGCCTCTTCCCCTTCGACTTCTAAAGCTTCACAGCCGAGGAAGAAGAAGGTTGCCTCTTCCCTCCTAAGAAGTCTCCCTCGGGAGCTTCTCGGGACCCGTCTCACCTCGGTGGGACGGGAGGGTTCCTTCCGCTGGTCCTCCTGCTCCTTCGGGAGCGGGGCCCGTCTCTTCTTCCGCAAGGAAGAAGACTACGGGGACCAGAGGGGTACCGGCTAACACCGGTACTTCCTCGCCTGGTGTCAGGGGCTCTGCCACTACACCAGGTTCCGTCTTGGCCTCTCGTCCGCGATAGATACCGAGTGTACCGTCACCTACCAGTGACCGTGCAGCCAAGAATCAGGCGCCACAGCTCGCTCGGCGCCAGGTTCACGGCACGGAGTGGAAGGCTGGTGAGAGCCGCTCAGGCGCCTCCCACCAGGCCAGCTCTCGCTCTCACGGTGATTAGCTGGCTACCCAGGCTAACGTGACGGTCTCTGACTGGCCACGTGCCGAGGCTGGGAAGAGGTCCTCCCGATCGCCGGTGGCTGGCACCAGCGGTGTGACGCGCTGTGAGGACTGGCACCGGTCTCACCGTGACAGTGGTCTTTGCAGGTAGCCCGACCGTCGCTCCCACAGGGAACGTGCGGGTACAGCAACCAGCAGCAGTTCCCCTGACACACGAGATCGGTGTCTCTGTTCTCGGTCCAGCCGTTCTCCCCAGGGAAATGACTCGACTAGGCCTGCAGCTCGATCCCCACCTCGGGTTGGCGATCGCCTGCAGCCCTCCAAGCCCGCTGGTTCGGCCAGCGAGCGAAGGGGAGCGTCAGGTCTTCCTCTCCCGTGCCTTCAACTTCCTCGGTTTACACCGGGAAGAGCGAGGCACAGTGCAGTGATCGTGAGGGGCGCGCCCCGCACGATCCCGTCACGACGCCGTATGTACCAGGCACGATCTTCGGACCGACCAGGACGTACGCACAAGTGGCAGGAGGAGACCGAGAGGGCTGTCGCTGTTCCCCCTCCTTAGGGGGGAGGTTCTCGGAATATGCTCTTGTTCGAAGGGCTTAACGGTCCTACTCTGCAAGATGCTGTGACTTCCAAGATCCAGAGGAACTTTGCCGAGGTTATGGCGCTGATTCGTCAGCACAACAACCTCGGGAAAGGATCGCCGCTCCCACCAGCAGAGCCGCGTCTCGGCTCGAGTCGTTTTGGGGCCTGAGAGGGAACCCAAATCGACGGTGGGTCTGCCGCGATCGGAGCTTGCCGACTGTTGAACCAGGTAGTCTCTCGTCTCCGGACAAGAAGGCTCTCTCAGTTCTGGCCGGTCGAACAAGCTACTTCCACCTCCTCTACTGCGACAGAGGCGTTTCTACGTGTCTTTGGACACCGTATTTCAATACCCCTTCAGTCCTCCTGAGAGGTTTCGACCTCGACGAGGACTGGAATGAGTCGGAGGACGGTATCGGCTCTCTCCTGTCAGGTGTCGATCAGCCCCACCCAGACGACGTTCACAGTGGCGGCAGACCCTTACCAACAGTATGAGTTCGTAACCCTCCTCGGGAAAACGTTTTCTCCTGACGATACGTTTTCCCAGGCTCTGAGAGGCCATCGCCGTAAGGCCATGGCTGCTCCTTTTTCTTCTCCAACTGCTAGTTCCCGCTGGGAAGGAAGGCGAGCGAGTATCCAATTCCTCCCCCATTCCCTCTCTCCTTACGGCTACGAGGGAAAGGGGAGGGATCCTACAGAGATTTCTCTGTAAGATCCCACGTTAGGGACTGCACTATCGGGGGGACCTTCGGGTCCTACCTGACGTAAGCCCCGGTCGTTGAGGAGGGATCCTGCCCCTTTCTCGATTTCTACGGGAATCGAGAGGACCACCAGCCGATATCGTTTGACGAATTCGGTGGGGGTTTCGCAGAGTGCTTAGAATTCTTCGGAATTTCTAGCGCACTCAGAGTGTTCAAGTTTTTTACGATCTCCAAACACTTAGGCGAGACCACGGTCCAAAGCGAGCGAGAGTCCCCGATAATTGTTACACGATAATCGGGAACCTCGCCTATGCTCGAATTCCTGTAATTTCTAGCATTTGGAAGAAGACTGCTGCTGAAAGAAGAGTATCTCACAGTAGGTGACTAACCTGGAATAGAGAAGAACAGACGGGAATATCCAGTTTGGCTTGAACTATCGTCTTCGGTATTCTGTTCACCATTGAAGCTTTCCTTTGGGAAAGACTTCTCCTTCACTCTTGACTAAAGAATGAAGGCAGTCGATCTCCAATCCTTATTCTCATTCCTCGAGGGGAAAAGAATTTAGGATGGAGGTCGTTGTACAGAACCTACAAATATACTACGTATATTACCCTCGCGACATGATTCTTTTAACAGTTGAATTGTCCGGGGGGTAGGCGCATACCGTAGTTAACTCTACGGTTTGTGACCGAGACGAATTGTATCTTAATTGAACTGCAACTCGGGGTTGCCTGCAACCTCCCAGCAGTTATCAGTTTCGATTTTAGATACTTGGTATTGTCACGACAACACCAAATCAGCTTTTGTATTTACCGAAATCCGTTTCGTTTAAATATAATTGCTCGAGCGTATTCTTTATGCTTGATGGTTCTAGCCGAACGCATTCCTTGGTGGAAGGGATTACCTGGCAACTCAGGATGACGAGTCACCGAGAGCTACTGCGTATTGAACTGCCTGATAGCAGCTCAGTATCAGCTGGGCCTCCGAGATACACAGTTAGTTATATCTCTCTCTCTCCCCTGCTTGATTGACTAACGAACCGTATCTCTGCCCAACAATCATGGACTTAGGTCTCTGATTAACGGGGATTCTCGCAATAATGAAGGACCATCTACTGCTGTGACGCTCGATTTCATCGCCTTCGACATTGCGAGAAAGAATTTTCAACAGAGATATCTCTTGGACTCTTTCATCTTTTCTGTTTACCGCACGGTAACAGAAGTCTGTACTAGTCTCCCGCTGCATCGCACCGCGATAATGCGAATGATTTTTGCAGACATCTGAGTTTGTCTTCAAAATATCTCGTATTCGCAGGTGTGCAATTGTGCATTGTTCGCCCCAAATTAACAGATGTGTCAGAAGACATCGCCTACTCTCCGACCTGACAGCTCTACTTCCAAATGTTCAGCCCATGAGAAGCAGTTCTTCAGGCAGTATTTCCCTGTGTCTTCATTACTGAAAAGCGCTCCGCTTTCATTGCAACTTACGATCCTCACCGGACAGCAATGAATAGGCGGTTAGCGTTCTCAGTCTTTGTAGCACAGGTTCAGAATCTTGAGAATCCTTCTCTCGATTCAGCTGTGAAGACGTAGGTTGCATTTTCTGTACACCTTCGTCTTCAACGACACATAGTGTTGTTTCTCCTTAGCTGAGAGTCAACTATACTATGAGATATCTTGCCATCAGGGACCTCGGTCTCTAGAAGGCAATTGACTTTCGCCTGTTGGGCACATGCCTTAAGAGAATCATCACCTCGCCGTCTGGCATCGGTGACGAACAAATTATTTGTTTAGTCTCTTGGCATAACCCTTTTAAGGCGAAGGTCACGTGACTTGCTCGGGTGCTTGGGACAACTTGCCTCCTGCCGAACGCAGTCAGTTGGCAGCTGTCAGAGCGCCCAGTCAGTTATGAACTTCGCTGTGGACTTAGTTCGGTTGTTCCATAACAGTCTTTTCTTCGCCTCCTAACGGCTTGTCACAGTACCCATACCATCGACACCCACCATGAGTGTCGGTGTCCTATCCACTACCGAGAAGAACTTCACTGCATGGGGATAGGAGAATGTGAGACACTTCGCTGTAGACGGATAGACCAGTATGGGTACAGGACATCACCGAAGTCGAGAAGAGGGATAGGTCATGGCGACCATTCCCTTCTTTTCCTCTGAGGTAATTGCATGACTTTTCCTGCGAAGTCAAGCATCCAGGGGGGGGATGGGATCCGTGACGCTCAATTTCGTACCGAACTTCGTAGCGAAGACTCAGAACCCTTCGGTCCCTGACGATCGGTTAGAGTCCTTCACAATCCCCTCTTCCCTAATGGACTTCACCGCTTCGATGCGAAGGAGATGCTGCTTTGTCCTGTGAAAGCGCGACCGCGCTTTCTGAAGAAACTCGACATCCCAGGCTGAGTGTTGAAGCCTCTTCGTCAGCACCAAGATGACCTAGAAGTACACTCCCTCGAGTTACACAAGAACTTCTCCGTGGCGCAGGTACTGAAGCAGGGGTCTGGTAACCAGACCACTGGCACCTCCTTTTACCTTTTGGATATTGCCCACAGGTCCTTGGATCTTTTTCCTTGGGACCCGTGGTGGCTGCTCAACACGTTGTGTAGCTAACCCAGACCCTAGCAGGCTGAACAGCATCGAGTCCTGGTGTGACTGTAAGAATAGAAGTGAATGAGAGAGTGACTGGCTTCTCTTCCTATCTTTTTCTCCCCCCTCTACCTGTGGGTAGAGGGCTACGGTCATGACCTTGCTGGATAAGGACGAGATGCAGGTGAGCTACTCGACAGAGCCCCATCCTATCCCTTTCCTGGGATGGGAGCGAATATCCAACACTTCTCCGACAAGGGGGGGAAGTGGATGCCAACAAGAGACAAACCATAACTTTATGTTGCCTCTTGCAAATAGGAACTTGTTCTTGCTTGCTGGTACGAAGAGATACGCTTGCCTCTCTCTTAGTACTTGGTCCAGAGGTCTGACCATTGATCCTGCGGTGCACACCCCGATCAATCGGACAGAGGCTTGGATCCCTCCCTCGCTCTTACAACCAGGGAGGCATTCCAAGGTTGGGCGAACACCAGTCTGTTCACAAAAGACTCAGATTCCTCCCACAAGAAGTGAGTCTTCCTATTGTAAAAGGACCGAAGGTTTGTATGCCGTGTCGGAACAAATGACAATTTGTCCAAAATTGCATTTTTCCTAACTATACAAACCTGAGGTCCTTTTACACATAGTCCCACCTCATGCCACCCCTCACTCTGCAGTTTTTGCTTGGGCCAAAAGCAAAAGTGATTGTTTACCTCCCAGTCGCACGCGCCTGTCGGACAAGCAGTTAACTACCGAACCCCTTGTTCGAAAGCTTACGACCTATCCAGCTGCCACTAGTAACCTTCCTACTGTAAAAGGACCTCAGGTTTGTATAGTTAGGAAAAATGCAATTTTGGACAAATTGTCATTTTAGAATGAAAAAAATCATACTGTATTGAAATAGACATGAAGAAGAGTACAGTAACCAGTTTACAAGCAATTCAACATACATACAAACGGCAATCCAGAACATAACTTGTTTGTAAGTAGGGTGGTGTCTTATTAAGCTCCATGTGAAAAGGAAGAGGTTGTCTTAAATATTTCTGTACATTAAGAAGAAAATGAGCATTTTCAGTCCATACAGTTAGGTTGGTTTTATGAGAGAGAGAGAAAAGGGCAGTAGAGCAAAATGCTGAATGATATCATAGAGGAAGCCCCTCACCGGGAACTCTTAAAAATGTGGATTACGTACCTGGTTTTAGCATGCTAGGAGTTTTAACCTGAGTAAAAGTTTAGCAGATGTGTAATAACATTGGATTAATTATAAGTGTCACACTATTAGTAAACCTCGAGAACTTTTTTGTAACTGGCTGATATTTCAACAGATTGAAGGAACTTTTTCCCTAGAGGAACCAGTGGTGCTCCTTGGCTACATTCGTGAGTCTGTCTCATCAGGAAGCCCCACGAGGTTTATGCAGAATGGGGAGCCCAATAAATCTGGAACGCATCTCACCATTTATTTGACTTTGGAGCCGACTTTACCCCCTCCTGAGCCTTTCAAGGTAATGGTGTTGTTGTAGTTGATGGCTTTTAGTTTTCTGTAAAAGAACACTATTGTGCCGGCTTTGTCTGTCCGACCTCAGATCTTAAACACTACTGAGGCTAGAGGGCTGCAAATTGGTATGTTAATCATCCACCCGCTAATCATCAAACATATCAAATTGCAGCCTTCTAGCCTCTGTAGTTTTTATTTTGTTTAAGTTTAATGTTAGCCATAATCGTACAGTCCGTGGTTAAAGTTTCATGGGCCATGGCTCTTACAATATTATACCAAGACTACTGAAAGATACCTCTATTTTGAGTGGCCTTGATTTTACTCTGTACAGAAAACTTAATCGAGCTGAAGAAATTCCGGTGTATTTATACTTGGTTATTGTTATGTATTATTATCTATTAATGTTGTCGTGAGACTTTTATTTTTATTATCACAGCTATTCCTTTTACTGTATTTCCATTCATATTCTTTTTCTTCCATCTGACTTTCCACCCTCTCCTAATAATTGTTTCATAGTGCAACTGCTTTGAGGTTTTCCTCCTGTTGACCTGTCAAACCTCCTTACTGTCAATGTGCCTTTCAGCGCTGATTGACCTCACAGGTCCCAGCACTTGGCTTCCAGCCTAGATTCTGTATTCAGTTATTACAGGTATTATTTCTTGATTTATTTGCTATTGAAAGACATTATTTTATCAGGTAAGAGAGCTAATTCATGAACAATTTCCTTATTGAATGTAATTTAGATGTGTTAGAATTTGGACAAAAATTTTTGGTCTTTGATCTCGTTTTTTTTTTTTTTTTTCACAAATGAGTTTTCTTTGAATATACAATATTGTTCATCAGTAGTTTACAGTGGACCCCCCGTATTCGCGGATTTCTATCGAGAACGTTTCCCTGCATTATTCGCGGAAAATTCGCACATTCGCGGTATTTTTCTATAAGAAATGTCCACAAATTCCTGGGTTCTTTTTTATAAATTTCATTATAAAATGCACTTTTTGTGATAAAACTATTAAAAAAACCAAGTATGAACATTTTTAGTGGGTTTTTCTTGAGTTTTAACTAACAAAATAGGCTGTTTTTAGCATTTTAATTATAAGGGTTCCAACTATTCGCGGGTTCTAACTATTCACGGGAGGGTTCTGGTATGCATCCCCCGCAAATACGGGGGGACCACTGTATTTATAGGGCAGTCCTCAGTTATCGGCAGCCTTGGTTATTAGCGATCCGGTTATATGGGCCTTGTCTAGAGCCAAAATTTGGTTAACGACGCCAATACATAACTAACAGAGGTACTGAATTCTGGTTATCAGCGTCAATAAGCAAAAAAAATGGGCAATTTTCGCTTATCATCAAATCGTCGGAACTGAAGACACAAGCTGCTGTCATCATATCTGATGCAGATTTCATTTTGTTTTCATACACTTGTATTTTCGCTTATAGATATTTTATATTTTATTACTATAGATGTTTGTCCATAGCAGTTGATAAACTTGGTTACCTTTTATTGGTTTTAGGCCATATACCTTTACTTTGCATCAACAGTTATTTTCCCAGTTGGCCTTCAAAACCCAAGAACCAAGCACAAAGCTAGGAATCTGTATTTGCCACCTTAGCTTTGAGGGGGCCTCATAGTCTGATTTTTGTAATCATATCATTTAAAATATCCACTGTCAGAATCAGGGGGTTTGATTTTTAGCTGCTGATACTATAGTAATATGATTCTTAAGTCTGATTAGGGTACCAAAGGTACTGCACCATTGAATGAGTCAAGTTAAGTACGTACATATATCTTAGTGTAAGCAGATCACTGAGCTGATTAACAGCTCTCCTAGGGCTGGCCTGAAGGATTAGCTTTTTTTTTTCTTCTTCTTCTTCTTCTTTTTACATGGCTTTGAACCAATTGGTTACTTAGCAAAGGGAGCTACAGCCTATTGTGGGACCGAACCACATTATATCGAGCGATTCTAAAAAAGAAGCATTCTTTCACTGTAGCTAATGGAGGGGAGGAGGCAGAAGAATCAAAGGTAAAAATAGAGAGAGGGGGGAAGAAGGAAAGAGGAAACCGTGAAAGATGATGAAAGAATGGAAGAGGGGAGTGAATATCAAAATGAGGGAAAGGGAAAACAAATGAAGGCAGAGCAACATTTAGGAAGAAAGGAAGGCAAATAGAAAAGACAAGCACGGGATAGGAAAGGGGGGAAATGGTTCAGGAAAAATGTAAAAAGAAAAGAGTAAAGTAAGTACAAGAGGAAGAAGAGAAAAGAAGAAAGAGGAAAGGAACGGGAGAAAAAAAAGGAGAGAGAGAGAAAGCCTTTTTCTGCCTGAGAGGGACATAAGCGTCAGGATGTATAGGTGGCGGCAGTGAATTCCTCTTGTTCTGAGCCTGGCAGGGAAGGGAGGTGGTGTACGGAAAACAGAACTAAAGATCTGCACAGTAAAAATATGCTATTACTAGACAAGCAAGATCTTGCCCTAATAGCTCAGGCAGGTTGCTGTGTACCAAAATACTGTGCATGGTGGTATGTTATATAAAAATTGTAGATTTTTAAGCATTTTTGAATCCAGGAATTTATTTTGCTTTGAATCGTAAGGAACAGTTTTCATCACTATTAAACACTCAAAGGAAATTCCTGACATAGCTGTGTTTTGCTCACAGTACAAGGCAGGCTGCTGCTGCTGCAATTATGTATAGTGTTTTTTTTAGCATCAGGTTTAGTATTGCTCTGTTGGTTGGGAGTTTTATCCTGGCTACAACTAAGTTTAGAAACACGTAGTATGCTTAGTGCAGTTGTGGCATCTTCTGATCTCCGACTGTTAAAGAAATAAGTAAACTCATTCCCGAATTCCAGGTGTATCGGTTTTATTTTCTGTCCTCATATTTGTTTATCACCTTTCCTCATAACTTGTCTCTCTCTCTCTCTCTCGGTAGACGCTATCACTTTGGAGAATTCTTGGGTGTATTATAGTCTGTGGACTCTGTCCATAAGGGTTTTCAGTTGAAGATTTAAAGGGAGAAAGAAAAAGTTTATAACACACTTTTGTTTATTGTAGATAATATTTTAATGAGAAATATAACTACCCTATTCTTTTTCATCTTCCACGTAGGCTCAGTTCGAGAGCAGTGAACCTGAAGATGTCATATTGGCCAGCAGAGAGTGGGAGTCCAGTCTGTCCTCCAAGTACTCCCAGCGCCTTTTTAGAACGCACGTCCTGGACCTCTCGGGGAAGTTAGTGTCCATGAATCGCTTCATTCGGCCACTGAAGCCCCCGGCGGAGTTGATCAGTAAGTTTATTAGAAATTGGTTTTGTATCCTTGACTGAAACACTGAATCAAGTCATTCCTTTAAGGGGATTATCCCCTAACAGTGCACCTTAAGTGGTAGATTACTTTAATTTTCAATTCATGTTGAAATATGCTTTGTTCTATAGGTTTGTTTGCTCAATACTTTGTCCCAGTAGGGAGCTAGTAGTGCTTTCAGTGTACCTCACACAGTGCACTGTAGGCATTACATAAGGTTCCATGCAGCATCCCTTCGACCCCGTTCATATTCGCTTCCTTCCAAATTACTTTCCACCCTATCCTAAGCCTAACATTTGTTTCATAGTGCAACTGCTTTGAGGTTTTCCTCCTTTGAAAACCTTTTACTTTCAGTTTCCTTTTCAGCACTGAATGACTTTGTAGGTGCCAGCATTTGGCTTTTGGCCTAAAATTTATATTCTGTTCTGTTCTATTCTTTACTTTGTAGAAGTTTCATATACAGAGTAACAATGGCATCCTTTGAAGAATTATGTTAGTGTTAGAATATTTTGGTCTTCTTCTCCTCAGACACTGATCCACTCAGCAGTGGCATTAACTTGATAGAAAACAGACATATTTAAGTACGGGCAGTCCCTGGCTTATGACAGGGGTTCCATTCTTGAGATGCGCCATAAGCCAAAAAATCGTTATAAGCCGGAAAATCATTCAAAATCCTAAGAAAACCTTACTTTTAATGCTTTGGTTGTATTAAAAACTATGTAAACTGCATTTTTATTGCATTGTTCATCAAAAAAACCTTCAATTATTGATTATTTTGCATTTTTGGAGTCATATTTCTTCCCCCAAATTGGTGCTGCAAGCGCCATAACTCTGGAATATGTGTCGTAAACCTGGAAATAATTTCTGATGAATATAATTGAAAAGTGTCGTAACCTCGGAACGTCGTAAGCCGAACCTGTCATAAGCTGGGGGCTGCCTGTACAAAACTTAACCTTAAAGTGCTGCTTGGCAGTGGGGTTTGCTACCCTTAAGCAGAGGTTACTGATCATGGTAACAGCGGGATGTCCCAGTGGGGTTTTAGTGAGCGCATAGTGTATTTTACTATTTTAATGAAAGATTATTTTAAGATAAGGAAATTAAAGGACTTTTAAAAAGTATAACCATTCCTGTCAATTGTTTTCTGGGTTCGACCTGTGTCGCCCAGTGAAATGTTCCTTATAGCACTCATTGTTTTTTAAGGAAAATTCGCGCATTTGCGGTATTTTTCTATGAGAAATATCCACAAATTCCTGGTTTTTTTTATCAATTTCATCATAAAATGCACTTTTTGTTATAAAACTATTAAAAAAACCAAGTATGAAAATTTTTAGTGGTTTTTCTTGAGTTTTAACTAACAAAATACTAGGCTGCTTTTAGCATTTTCATAGGGGTTCCAAACATTCGCGGGTTCTAACTATTCACGGGGGGTCTGGTACGCATCCCCCGCGAATACGGGGGACCACTGTATAGGTTTTAAACACTTCCCTTTGCATAGGCCTTATCCCACGTCTTGACCTTGGAACTGTAAAGCAGTGCTTGGAAGGGAAATGGTTGTGGATATTATTAAGAGAGATTAAGTGATTTCGTTAGTAATATACGTATACAGTGGTTCCCCTGTATTCGCGGGGAATGCATACCAAACCCCCTGCGGATAGTTAGAACCCGCGAATAGTTGGAACCCTTAAAAAAATGCTTAAAACCTCCTAATTTGGTAGTTAAAACTCAAGAAAAACCCACTAAAAATTTATATACCTGGTTTTTTTAATAGTTTTATCACAAAAATGCATTTTATGATGAAATTGATAAAAAAAACAGGAATTTGTGGATATATCTCGTAGAAAAATACCACGAATAGGCAAATTGTTCCGATACGTAATACAAACCCTCGGTCCTTTAACAATAGGAAGTAGCTAGCGGCAGCTGGAACGGTCGTAAGCTTCGAACAAGGGGAGAACGGTAGTTAACTGCTTGTCCGATAGTCGCGCGCCGCGCGACTGGAAGGTAAACAAATCACTTTTGCTTTCGGCCGCGGGTGTGAAGGACGTGTTCGTCGTCGCTCTCTGCCCGCTTCATCGTCGTATGCTTTGTTTTTATTGTGTTTTCTACTAATGGTTTGTTTGACTTGAAAATGAAACTGTAAGTACACTGTTTTCATTTTCATTACTTAATTATGAACCAACATGGAGTTATCGCCGTAGATGCGGCGATTTCCTCTCTTTTCATGAATTGAACCCTTGAATTATGTCTCGGTGCCGAGGGCGGGCGCGCTCGCGCCGAGTCATGTATTTTGGGCGAAAGTGTGTAATTGAAAAATGTAAGTACTCTTTTCATTATATTTTGCCCCTGTGCGTTCCGTTACCGAGAGTGTGATTGCGTCGGCACGAGCCTTTTTTTAATTTTGTATAATAGAATGCAATGAAAGTGGATTCGCAATTGCAATATTCTTTTCATTTTCATTTATTTATTTGCATGAAATTTAATTTGGATCAATTTTCGTTCTTACCCGGGAATTGATCCTTACGATTTTTTTATGTGAATATGAAATCGCAAGTGCAGTATTCTGTTTCATTTCATATATATTTTATGATAGCATCATATTATTGGATCAAGTTTTGCGTTCTTACCCGGGAATTGATCTTTCCCCTTTAAGTTCTATGAAGTGAATCGCAAGGGCAGTATTCTGTTTCATTTTCATATTACTTTTCACTGCTGTGCGGGGGTAGGGGAAGCGAAGGTCTGCCAGGAAGTCGTCGGAAAGCTCTCCCGCGACTCCCTTGGTATCCGATTCTTCGTCTTCCTTCCTGCCCCCCGCTCAGCTTCTTCGTTGTATTTTGTATTTGGGGTCTTCCTTGCGTTCGGGGTGGGGCATGTCTTCCCCCCAGTGCGTGAGGGAACCCCTCTTACTAATCTATCTATGTTACCGCAGGTGCTACATCCGTGGGAGACGACCTTGGACAGGTATGGACACCGCGGAGGCAGGGCGTGCCTAGCATCCACGGGCTGCTGCAGCGTCTAGCGATGGTCTGGGCGGTCTCCACTACTACCACGGCCGCTTATGCTGCTCCCGCCCCTCCTGGTCTACACTCCCCATGCTGTGTCGATGACGCCGTCTGCCGCTACTAGGGCCGCAGCCGTACCGAGGTGGGGTTGCCGCCGCCGCCTGTTTTCTTCGTGTTGCCTGCCCCAGACTTCCGCTGTTCCAGCAGCTCGCCCCTGGACCGGCCGCCAGGACCCAGGTTCCGCTGGCTGCCGATGATTCTACGAGGCGATCGCTGGGCCTGCCGTACCTGCCGCTGATGTGATTCCCGCTGTTGGCTTGGCTGTCCTTCTGGGTCCTACCGCTGCCGCTGTTCCTGCCGCTCCTGAGCTGGTTGCTGTTCCGGTCGCTCCTGATTCCTGTGCCTTGCTCATTGGTGGTCCTGCCCCACGGTGTTGTCTTTCCCCAAAGTCCCAGGTCCTTCCGGACAGGTTGCAGTCGGGCCCTGTTGCTTCGGCAACTGCCCCGGCTCCCTCCTGGATGGGAGGACCTGACGACTGTCCCTGCGTGAGCTGACGAGAAGAGGAGAAGAGGAAGCTGTCATCTTCGTCTTCATCGTCTGCTGTTGCCTCTTCCCCTTCGACTTCTAAGGCCCATAAGCCGAAGAAGAAGAAGGCTGCCTTCCCCCCTAAGAAGTCTCCTTCGGGAACTTCTAAGGGCCCGTCCCACCCCGGTGGGACGGGGGGTCCTTCTGCTGGTCCTCCTGCTCCTTCGGGAGCGGGGCCCGTCTCCCCTTCCGTAAGGAAGAGATAGACGGGGACCAGAGGAGTATCGGTTAGCTCTGGTACTTCCTCGCCTGGTGCTAGCGGCGATGCCGCTACGCCAGGTTCCGGCTCGGTCTCTCGTTCGCGAGAGATCCCGAGTGTACATTCTCCCTCGGGAGACCGTGCAGCCAAGTTTCGGCGCCAGAGTTCGCTCGGCGCCAAGACGCGGCACGGAGCAGAAGGCTGGTGAGAGACGCTCAGGTGACTCTTGCCAGGCCAGCGGCCGCTCTTGCAGCGACCAGCTGGTAAACCGGGGTTTTTCCCCCCTAAGAAGGCTCCTTCGGGACCTTCTAAGGGCCCGTCTCGCTCCGGCGATTCGGGGAGCTCTTCTGCTGGTCCTCCTGCTCCCTCGGGAACAGGGCCCATCTTTTCTTCTACCAAGGAGAAGAAGACGGGGACCAGAGGAGTACCAGCTTCGGCTGGCACTTCCTTCGCCTGGTTCTAGCGGTTTTCTGCCGCTAAACCAGGATCCGCCTCGGCTTCGTTCCTTTAGCGAGAAGTACCGAGTGGACGGTCTCGCGGGGAGACCGTCCAGCCAAAGTCTTGACACTCGAGCTCGCTCGCCGCCAAGACCGAAGCGCGGAGCCGAAGACTAGCGAGTGTCGTGCAGAACGACTTCTCGCTAGGCCAGTGGACGCTCTCGCAGCGACCAGCTGGCTGCTCGGGTTGACGTGACGGTCGCTGACCAGCCACGGGTTGAGGCGAGGAAGGGGTCCCCGCAGTCGTTGGTACCAGCCACGGCTGGTACCAGCGGCTCGACGCGCCGAGAGGACGCTCGCCGGTCTCACCGCGACAACGAGCCTAGCAGGTCACCTGACGCCGCTCCCATCAGGACTGGGCGGAGACGGTAACAGCAACAGCTGCCTGACGCTAGAGATCAGCGTCGACGTTCTCAGCCGAGCCCTCTCTCACCCCCAGGCGAGCGGCAAGGCTAGGCCTGCTGCTCGATCGCCACTGCGGGTGGACGATCAGCAGCAGCCCTCCAAGCACGCTGGTCCTGCCAAGCGAGCTAGGGGGGAGCGTCAGGTCTGCCTCTCCTGTACCTTCAACCTCCTCGGGCTACACCGGGAGGAGCGAGGTACCTATGAGTGATCGCGAGAGGTGCGCCGCTCGCGATCCCGCTATGACGCCGTATTGACCAGGCACGGTTCTAGGACCGACCAGGACATACGCGCAAGTAGCTGGAGGCGACCGTCAGGGGTCTGCCGCTGTTCCTCCTTCTGAAGGAGGAATATCTCGGGATCTGTTCTTGTTGGAGGGACTGGACGGTCCTACTCCGCAAGACACGGTTACTCCCGAGATACAGAGGAATTTGCAGAAGTCATTAAGCTGATTCGTCAGCATAATGACCTTGCGGAAGGATTGCCGCTCCCACCAGCAGAGCCCCCCCCCCCCACGTCTCTGCTCGAGTCGTTTGGGGCCCGAGAGGGAACCCAAACCGACGGTGGGTCTGCCGCGATCGGAACTTGCCGATTCCTGTCTCGAACCGAGTCTCCTCGTCTCCGGACAAGAAGGCTCTCTCAGTTCCTGGCCGGTCGATCAAGCTACTTCCACCTCCTCTACTGCGACAGCGGCGTTTCTACGTGTCTTCGGACACCGTATTGAATACTCCTTCGGGTCCTCCTGAGAGGTTTCGACCTCGACGAGGACTGGAATGAGTCGAGACGGTATCGGCTCTCTCCTGTCAGGTGTCGATCAGCCCCACCCAGACGACGTTCACAGTGGCGGCAGACCCTTACCTACAGTGAGAGTTCGTAAACCCTCCGCGGGAAAACGTTTTCCCTCCTGACGATACGTTTCCCAGACTCTGAGATTGCGGCGATGGCTGTTCCTACTCTTCTCCAACTGCTAGCTCCACTGGAAGGGGCGAGCGAGTATCCAATTCCTCCCCCATTCCCTCTCTCCTTACGTTACGAGGGAAAGGGGAGGGATCCTACAGAGATTTCTCTGTAGGATCCACGTTCGGGACTGCGCTACCGGGGGGGACCTTCGGGTCCTACCTGACGTAAGCCCGGTCGTTGAGGAGGAATCCTGCCCCCATTCTCGATTTCTACGGGAATCGAGAGGACCATCAGCGATATCGTTTTGACGAATTCGGTGGGGGTTTCGCAGACTGCTTAGAATTCTACGGAATTTCTAACGCATTCAGTGTTCGAGTTTTACGATCTCCAAACACTTCCGCGAGACCACGGTCCAAAGTGAGCGAGACGAGAATCCCCGATACACGATAATCGGGAACCTCGCCTATGCTCGAATTCCTGGCATTTCTAGCATTGGGAAGAAGACTGCTGCTGAAGAAACTATCTCACAGTAGGCGACCAACCTGGACTAGAGAAGATCGGACGGGAATATCCAGTTTGGCTTGAACTATCGTCTTAGTATTCTGTTCACCATTGAAGCTTCCTTCGAGGAAGACTTCTCCTTCACTCTCTTTGATAGAGATCGAGGTGGTCGATCTCCAATCCTTATTTTGTTTTCTTGAAGGAAAGAATTTAGGACGGAGACGTTGTCAGAATCCTACAAATATACTAACGTGATATTAACCCTCGGCGACATGATTCTACTAAGCAGTTGAATTGTCCGAGGGGTAGGCGCATATCCTAGTTAATCTACGGATTGCGACTTATAAGAGAAGTATTCTAATTGAACTGCAACTCGGGGTTGCCTGCAACCTCCCAGGAGTTTTCAGTTTCAATTTTATATACTTATGGTTTTGTCATGACAACACCATTTCAATGTTTATATTTACCGAAATTCGTTTCGCCTAAATATATTGCTCGAGCATATCTTTTATGCTCGGTAGTTCTAGCCGAACGCATTCCTTCGTGGAATAATGGATTACCTGGCAACTCAGGATGACGAGTCAGCGAGAGCTCAGGCTCAACTACTGCGTATTGAACTGCCTGATAGCAGCTCAGTATCAGCTGGGCCTCCGATATGGACGGTCAGTTATGTCTCTCTCTGCCCTGCTTTGATTGACTACCGAACCGTATCTCTGCCCAACAATCATGGACTTAGGTCTCTGATTAACGGGGATTCTCGCAATAATGAAGGACCATCTACTGCTGTGACGCTAGATTCCATCGCCTTCGACATTGCGAGAATTTTCAACAGATATCTCTTGGACTCTTTCATCTTTCTGTTTACCGCACGGTAACAGAAGTCTGTACAAGTCTCCCGCTGCATCGCACTGCGATAATGCGAATGATTTTGCAGACATCTGAGTTTGTCTTCAAAATATCTCTTATTCGTAGGTGTACAATTGTTCATTGTTCAACCGAATTACGAGATGTGTCAGAAGACATCGCCTACTCTCCGACCTGACAGCTCTACTTCCAAATGTTCAGCCCATGAGAAGCAGTTCGTCAGGCGGCTTTCCCCTGTGTTTTCATTACTGAAGAACGCCCCGCTTTCATTGCAACTACGACTTCTCACCGGACAGCAATGAAATAGCGGTTAGCGTTTTCAGTCATTTGTAAGCACAGGTTATGAATCTTGAGAATCCTTCTCTCGATTCATATGTGAAGACGTAGGTTGCATTCGATATCTACCTTCGTCTTCAACGGTACATAGTGTTGTTTCTCCTTAGCTGAGATTCAACAACCATGAGATGTTTTACCTTCAGGGACCTCGGTCTCTAGAAGGCAATTGACTTTCGCCTGTTGGGCACATGCCTTAAGAGAATCATCACCTCGCTGTCCGGCATTGGTGACAAACAAATACATTATTTGTTTGGTCTCTCGGCATAACCCTTTAAAGGCGAAGGTCACGTGACTTACTCGGATGCTTTGACAATTGCCTCCTACCGAACGCAGTCATCGGCGGCTGTCAGAGCGGCCGAGTCAGTTACGAACTACGCTGTTGACTTAGTTCGGTTGTTACAGAGCAATCATTACTTCGTTTAATAGCTTGTCACAGTACCCATACCATTGACACCCACCATGGAGTGTCGGTGTCCTATCCACTACCGAGAACTTCGCTGCATGGGGATAGGAGGATGCGAGAGACTTCGTGGCAACGGACAGACCAGTATGGGTACTGGACATCACCGAAGTAGAGAAGAGGGATAGGTCATGCGACTATTTCCTTCTTTTCCTCTGAGGAACTGCATGACTTCTCCTGCGAAGTCAAGCATCCAGGGGATGGGGATCCGTGACGCTCGATTCGTACCGAACTTCGTATGCGAAGACTCAGAAACCCTTCAGGTGTCCCTGACGATTGGTTCGAGTCGTTCACAATCCCCTCCCTAATGGACTTCACCGCCTTCGATGCGAAGGAGATGCTGCCTTGTCCGCAAGAACTTCTCCGTGGCGCAGGTACTGAAGGCAGGGGTCTGGTCAACCAGACCACATGCCCTTCCTTCTACCTTCGGGATATTGCCCACAGGTCCTTGGATCTTTTTCCTTGGGACCCGTGGTGGCTGCTCAACACGTTGTGTAGCGAACCCAGACCCTCGCAGGCTGAACAGCATCGAGTCCTGGTGTGACATAAGAATGGATGAGTGAATGAGAGTGTGACTGGCTCCTCTCCCATCTTTTTCTTCCCCTCTACCTGTGGTTAGAGGACACGGTCGTCACCCTGCTGGATAAGGACAAGATGCATGGTGAGCTACTCAACAGAGCCCCATCCTATCCCTTTCACTAGGGATAGGAGCGTATAGCCACCACTTCCTCCAACAAGGGGGCAGGAAGTGGATGCCAGCTTGAGACAACCCATACTTTATGTTGCCTCTTGCAAACAGGAACAAGTTCTTGCTTGCTGGTACGAAGAGATACGCTTGCCCCTCTCTTAGTACTCGGCCCAGAGGTCTGACCATTGATCCTGCGGTGCACACCCCGATCAATCGGACAGAGGCTTGGATCCCTCCCTCGCTCTTACGACCAGGGAGGCATTCCAGGGATGGACGAACACCAGTCTGTTCATCAAAAGACTCAGATTCCTCCCACCAAGAAGTGAGTCTTCCTATTGTTAAAGGACCGAGGGTTTGTATTACGTATCGGAACAAATGACAATTTGTCAAAAATTGCATTTTTCCTAACTATACAAACCTGAGGTCCTTTACATATAGTCCCTCCTCATGCCACCCCTCACTCTGCGTATTTTGCATGGGCCAAAAGCAAAAGTGATTTGTTTACCTTCCAGTCGCGCGGCGCGCGACTATCGGACAAGCAGTTAACTACCGTTCTCCCCTTGTTCGAAGCTTACGACCGTTCCAGCTGCCGCTAGCTACTTCCTATTGTTAAAGGACCTCAGGTTTGTATAGTTAGGAAAAATGCAATTTTCGACAAATTGTCATTTTTCCACGAATAATGCGGGGAAATGTTCCAGGGAGAAATCCACGAATGTGTGAGTCTGCAAATCCGGAGAACACAAATACGGGCGTCCACCGTAACCAACTTTTATTTATACGATAATGATACACCTCTAGTGTGCAATTCAACGCGTCTCAAGAACGGAACCCCCGTCGTAACCCGGGGACTACCTGTACTAGTATTATAGTGAGAATAAACAGGATAATTATGAATAATGTTTTGACAGGTGACAACGCTTCTGAAACTCTGCAGAGGGTTGCTTGGTATGTCTCCCTGATTCCATCCTTGGCTGATATGACGCTCTTCCCGGGAGCTTGTGACATCTGGGCCAATTCTGAGGTACGTCGCTGATTCCTAGATCTGTTCTTTATTGTAACACATTTTCATTTCATTCTTTACAAGAAAAATTGGATTGCTCCTGTTTAGATGCATCTTGGATGGCTGTGTAAGCAGTAGCTGATCTAGCTGAACTAACTTAATTGGATAGATTTTTCCGCTTTCGAAAGCGTTGTTGAATTTAAATGGAAAAGAATGGAAATTATGGTAATTCCTCTTGGGAACTTTACAATTTTGTGTCTGTGAGTGGAAAGCACAAGAGACTGTTAATGGTATCGTGTATGAGGCCTATTTTTCATGTCCTTATTTTCACCTATACAGCCGACCCCCAAATGCAGATGTGTACCTCGTGAATAGCTAAATTCCGCAAATACTTAAAACTCCTAAAAAAAACTCAAAACTGCCTATGTTGATAGTTCAGTTTAAAAAAACTCTTAAAAATGCTTATACCTAAGTATTTTAATATTTTTATCACAAAGAGTACATTTAGTCATGAAAATGATATGAAAATACAGTGATTAGCGAGTATTTCTCATTGAAAAATACCGTGAATAGGCAAATTTTCCACAAATAATGTGCATACGGTACATGTTCCATAGAGAAATCCACGAATCTGGAATCGTGAATAGGCAGGGTCGACTTTATGCAGTTTCATTGCTTATGAGCATGATGTGTTTCAGTAAATTTATTATTCTTGTGCTGGGCCTTCTGTTTTCAATATTTTTCTGTAAACTGGTATACTTATTCACGCATAGTCTTGAACTGCTTGAGAATTTAGTGCTGCTCTTTGCTCCTGCCATTGGCACAGCCCATTATTGAAGCTAGAGTAATACAAAACGAGATTAATAATTTTACAGTCATTGGAGAGTGGAGAATTGAACAGCTGAAAAATAACATTGCTGATAAAAGGAAATAAAAATATGTTTTGCATAAAGTACCTCATTAATGTTATAGTACGTACAGGCAATCCCAGTTATCGGTGGACTCGGTTAATGGCGATCCTGTTTTATGGAGCTTGCCTAGTGCCATAAAATCAGCGATTTATGGTGCCATAACATACCTAACATTGGTGCCATTAACCTAAACTTTGTGCCGCAAGCATCGTAATTCACAGAGTTTCAGTTACTGGCGGTTTTTGCTCACTCGCACCCCGCTGAGAGTGGAACCCCCACTGATAACTAGGGACTGCCTGTATTCATAAATTGATTCTATCATTTCTCGATAGGATCAGTGAAATTATGTGTCATTTTTCCATAGTAGCACTTTAGGAGAAAGTGTAGAATTGGCTCGTTTAGTACCCTGGATTGAGAACGCAAACTCCAACTTCCCCAAAATGCAGAGCATAAACCCTACCCCTCCTCATCAAATGTAGTGTAAGTAGTCATTTGAGAGTTGGTGCTTGGAACAGGCTTGTGTATTTGCTCTCTGTTAAGGATTTGCAGCACAGCTAGAGTCAGGCCCTCCAAAGAAACTTGGCTCTTTGATATGTTGGTCACTTATTCTTGACTGCATTGAATCGTTGGTACCAAATATTAGTGTCCAGCCTTCCTGATCTGTGTCATTTAAAGCAGTGACCACCTGTTCAGTACTTGTTATTTATTTGTCCTTACTATTTTCCAGATACATAGAAAATTCAGTAACAGAGAGAGAGAGAGAGAGAGAGAGAGAGAGAGAGAGAGAGAGAGAGAGAGAGAGAGAGAGAGAGAGAGAGAGATCAGTTTTAATACCTAAGATTCTTCCTATGAATAATAGAAATGTTGTTGATGGCCTTTTCTTTAGAGCATTAGTGGATAGTCCATCACATCATTTTGTAGAGGATCATTGCTGCTACAGAATCATGCAGATTTATAGGTTGTTAATCCAGAGCTGCATGTTAAGCAAAATGGAGAACAGAGACCCCAACTTTCTGTTAAGGGAGAGTACTACAGACTGCTTGCAAGGTTGGAGTCAAGATTGTACATTTGATGGGAACTTAGTTTTCCATTTCATTTAACCTTTCTATTTTAGTGGTAATGAGGACAGCTGCTGGAAGGGTTATTTTTCTCTGTTTCTGGTAAAGCTCTTTGATCCCTTCAAATCTAAAAATAATCCCTGCAGAAGCTTGTTGCTGGAATTTTTGGAATCAATTGCATCACTTGTGGTGGTTTCCTTCCAATCAGATAGCGTGACAACGTCCAGGCACCAACAGTTGTACCCTGTATAGATCAGCAATTTGCATGATAGGTATTCACAGCATGTCAATACTAACAACATTATTTAAGCTTTAGTTAATAGTTTGGTGTTTCATGTTTAGAGGTGGTGGGAGCTGAATGACTGAAGTGTATTTTTCAGCAATTTCTAACCATGCTGACTGGGGACGAAGAGGAGCATGCAGTCCTCCTTACCAACTTCTTTTTGCATCTTGGCAAGACTGCATTCCTCCTTGTGGGTATGTTATGTATATAGTATGTGTAAATGTAGCTTTATGGTCTTTCTTTCACAGACAGTATTGGACAAGTTAGTATTTCTTAATGGTTTGCTCTAACGTCACTCAACAAAAATTACTATTTCATTCTGTTTGTAATGATAAAATTGATTTCATTTATCATACCTGAGTTATTGGTGAGCTCATTATTGAATAAAATTAGAAAGCATTTTTGTGAATTATGCATCTGGCTTTGATATTAGAGGTTCTGTTATTTTATTTTGCTTGATGCACGTCCAGGCAGTGGGATCCCAGAAGGTCGAACCTGCTATGTGGTTACCCTAGAAGATGACGGAAACTGGGTGTTGTGGAACCCTTCGACAGCCAAGAGTTTTTCAGCCCAAGAGTCATTTAGTCCCCTTAATGCTGTGTATCTTCTAGTCAATGAAGAAAATGTAAGTGGCTTGATATATTTTTAAAAATATTATGTTCGATGGATAGGTACAAAGGTTTTAGCAGCACCTCAGTGGCATGATCGGTATGGTCTTGACCTGCCACCTCGGTGGCCGTGAGTTCAATTCCCGTGCATTCCATTGAGGTGTTAGAGAAGTGTATTTCTGGTGATGGAAGTTCACTCTCGACTTACGTGGTTCGGAAGTCACATACTAAGCCTTTTGGTTCCGTTGCTGAATAACCACTGGTTCCGTGCAGCGTAAAAACACCATACAATCAAACAAACAAAGGTTTTAATTGAAGAATTATATTGGTAAGATGGGACCTGGCAGGAGAAAAATTTGTGACAGTGTGTATGGGCCAGGTTTGAGAAAGGAGAGCAAAAGAGAGTTGTGGGAAGTTTGATTCACGGCCTTGCTGAGTTAGGAGGATATGCAAGGGCAGTTGTTCTAGGTGATTGGAATACAAAGGTAAGTGATAGAGAAAGAAATGGTGTTATGGGTAGATACTATTGCATTCTGGAGCAAATGAGAATGGAGAGAGGCTAGTGGAAATAGTACTGTGTTCTTCCTGAGAATGGTTAGAATTCACAATTAGTTGAAACCCCTATAAAAACACTTAAAATTTGCTATTTTGTTAGTTAAAACTCAAGAAAAACCCAGGAAAATTCTTTATACCTGGTTTTTTTTAATAACTTTATCACAAAAAGTGCATTTTTTGATGAAATTGATAAAAAAAAGAAACAGGAACTTGTTGATATTTCTCGTAGAAAAATATCATGAAAAATATTGTGAACACGCGGATTTCCCGTGAATAATGGGTAGATATTGTCCCTAGAGAAATCTGTGAATACATGAGTCCGCGAATGCTGAGAACTCGAATACATGGTGTCCACTGTAATATAAAGTATTTGTAAATGGGCTTGATTGTTGGTTATACAGTTCCCAAAGAACTGCTTGCACATGTACACTTGAGGAAGAAAATTGTAATGAAAAGAAATTGATATGTTTAGTGTTATTACAAGATAGATGGAAGAGCAAGTTGATGGTTGCATTGGGGAAAAGGAGAGTGGTTGGAGGTATATCTCATCATCATATGGTTGAAGCAAAAGTTGGGATAGTAGATGGAAGTGCAAGTTGGGGAGGTGAGGGTAATCAAGATATGTATATGAGTTTGATCTGGCAAAAAAAAAAAGGAGCGCTACTAGGAGACAACTGGTGGAAAAGGGTAATTCATTTTAGTTTTTAAGTTTTATCTAACTGAAATTCTACCCAATAGTTTTTCTCCCCAACAACAGATTTGGGCCAACGTGCAAAAATATGACGATCCTCCCCGAGTGAATTTCGACGTGAAAAGTTCTGGTTGGCGGCCATTTTTCTCTCGGTCTGTGCCAAACCCTGGTCTGCCTAGTGTTCAGCCTCCACTGATTAACTTCCAGTCAGTGGACTCCTCTCAAGTGGAACAGTTGAAAGAACACCTGGAGGTTGTTCTCAGGGATGCCATCATGAAATGGAGAAGTGTTCAAAGGTTATTACTTGTAACGAATAGATTTACCAATTATCTGAGCGACTGTCATCACATTACATAATGGCTTTTTTTTACTTTTGCACTTTATTGCTATTTTAAGTGTTTCTGGTAGGTAGCTCCATCAGACTCACTTACAGTGTGCTGTATTCATCAGAACTCTTGTAGCACATTTCAAAAAGTTTATACTTACAACTAAAACTAACTTGCCATGTTGTTTATATGAGTTAGTACAGTGATCCCCCGTATTCGCGGGGAATGTGTACCAGACCCCCCGCGAATCGTTGGAACCCCTATAAAAACTCTGAAAACAGCCTATTTTGTTAGTTAAAACTCGAGTAAAACCCACTAAAAAATTTTATACTTGGTTTATTTAATAGTTTTATCACAAAAAGTGCATCTTATGATGACATTGATAAAAATAAAACAGGAAATTCTGGATATTTCTCATAGAAAAATACCGCGAATATGCAAATTTTCTGCGAATAATGGTGGGAAATGTTCTCGAGAGAAATCTGCGAATGCTCGAGTCCATGAATCTGGAGAACACGAATACGGGGGGTCCACTGTATTTTCATAGTAGTACCAGTGTAAAACTATCCCACCTTTGTTGGCACCACTGTACAGACAAGAGGGAAATGAAGTAGGGGCCACAGACTAAATTCCTTGCTTGTGACGTTGAACAATCCAGTTGAGAATTTTTTTTAACTTTTTGTCTTGAATAAGAAAGTGAAATTTTTGAATACTATTGTAATCTAACTTTTTAATTAGATTTTAAAATTATAATTGATGTTATGCACAGTAATCATTTTGGAAAATGGTATATGCAGTGCACTACTGTCCAAGAATTGTTCACAGGATTACTCTTCAAAGTCTTCATATTTTCTTCCATCAGAACGTCTTGGAACAGACATGCTATCAAAGCGTTGCGCAAATTGATATCCAGTTTAGATGATGCTCGAGCTGCTGGAAAGTCAGCCACACCTGACATCTCACAGTTAGCGTCAATAATGACATCTCATAAGGTAGGTGCCAGACATTACGAATTTGCTTTCTTTTACGGTTCCATTTGATGACGACAAAAGTTTTCAATGTCTGGTATGAAAAGGGTTTGGTAAAAGGATACCAGAAATGTTACCAGTTTTAGGAAGAAGATAGATAGGAAATCTTAAGAATGAAATTGCCAGAATCAGAAAGCAGTTTTTACCATAAAGGGAAAATCTGCCATAAAAATGTGTTAACGATAATGATCAAATACAGTACGCAGTAGTTCTTGGGAATGTAATACATTGCAACATATTTCTTGTTCTTCTGCTGGTTTGCTCATTAAACATTTTGACTTTGAGAAATTAATAGCTACATTCCAACATTTTAATAAATTACAACCAAATGATAGGAAGAATATGGGTTACCTAATATGTTAGTCTCTCTCTTTTTGGCAATTTTGGCTGGTGTGTTGGGCTTACTATTCATGTATCCTGTTACCATAATTTTAAAAGCCGATAGTACTTGTTGTTTTAGAATTACGTATCACCTCACTATATACTTTGTTTGGAAGCCATAGGTTTTACTTCTCTTTTGACGCATAGTTTATACTGTCTTGCATTGGTCTCTGAAACAAGTCTTTTAATTTGTTTGTATCTGCTCTTCTGTTCATTTTAGGTGTGTGGTGTGTGTATACACCAGGGATATAGCAACATGGCAAATGTGGTAGAAGCTGTGCACAGCACTGGAGTTCATCTGACGCAAGCGCCCAGCGTCGAGTTTGCCTTGGCTGTCTATGTGAAATCATATCCAGCCTATGTGATCTCCGTTTGGGTTTACGTTGCTTCCCTTGTGAAGAGATTATAGTTCTCGCCTTTTATTTCTTTCGTAAAAATAAACTTGCATTTATGTTGTTGCTGTTTGATTATTTACACAGTACTCAGAGCTCTGACCTGTTGCACTGAAACATTTCAGAGTAAAACTTCAAGGTAATACAATAGAAGGAATAATCTAGTTAATGTTGTGTTAGGTTAGGCTTTTTTTTTTTTTTTTTTATAAAATGTTCTTGTATTTGGGTAATACCAAACTTTAATATTAGTTTTTCTTTTTCAGAGTTGCATATGGATAAATGTCCTTGCATAACTGTGCTGGTGCCAACAAAATAAGTGCTTATTAACACTGGGCTAGGTACAAGAAGAACCACTCTGTGGTGGATCAGAGGTCCTAGAAGTATTAGTCTCTCTCTGTTACTTTGGGGAAATAAAAATATCACATCAGTAGACAGAACAAAAACATGTATCCAGTGTGTGTGGTCATTGATGAAGAAAAAGGAGACACTGAGGATTAGTGACTAAAATGTTAAGATTCATGGCCAGACTGCAGTGATGATCATGCAATGAATGATTAAGTTGCAGAGAGATGTCATGTCCAGCAGCTGGAAAATCAACCCAGATCTTAATGACTGAAATGCTTTGGACATGTAATGAGAAAGGATGAGGACAGTTATGTAGTTAGAAAAGTAGCTGATATTGAATGTATGGTAGGAAGGCCAAGCAGCTCATGGATAAAGAGCGTAAAAGATGAACCAGGCCAGGCAGTAGTTCTGGCAGAAAGTGCAAAAGACAGAATAGTGGAGGAAACCCATTTCACATCTAATGCACTAAGAGAAAATTTAACAAAAGCATTAATGATGATGATTTTGTTGGGACATCCATTGAGTGCTGACTGCAGAGTCTGATCAGAGATCTTGTTGAACAGGAAGCCAAGCCTTCTACAATGGTTTTGAGGAGACAAACATACTCTTGTCAAGGAGCCAGCAGGAATTGCTGAATATCCAAGAAGTTTGATCATAAAATGGCCAATGTGAAAGTTAGAAGGAAGGTCTAAAATCTGTCAAGTTACTAAATAGATCTGTAGGTCTACTGAAGTGCCTCAGTGGCGTGATTGGTATGGTCTTGGCTTGCCACCTTGGTGGCTGCGAGCTTGATTCCCGGGCATTCCACTGAGGTGTTAGTGATGTGTATTTCTGGTGACAGAAGTTCACTCTCAACTTAGTTCAGAAGTCACGTAAAGCCATTGGTCCCGTTGCTGAATAACCACTGGCTCCATGTAACGTAAAAAAAAAAAAAAAAATACAAACAAGAACAAACAGACGTAGGTTTAGTGAGGTTAAAATCCTGATCTAATATTTGAAGCAGAAAAACTTGAGGCAAAAGCATTTGCAGTATTGCCACAGATGGAAGACACAGCGCTTGTGTATCTCTCGGAAATCACTGAACACAGTAATGTACTTATGAGGGACAAGAGACAAATCCTTTCCAGAGTAGCTGTTGCGATGCCTCATTGAGTGATGATGGGAGGTTTGTTAAAGGTGAGGTGCATGACAGGCAAACTAGCCCTTAAACGCCTAAGGGATATAATAAAAATTGTTTCCCGTATGCCGAGGGGGTCTCGGAGTGAGCGCCGAAGCGGAAAAATTATTTTTTAAAAAAATCACAGCGCGCTTAGTTTTCAAGATTAAGAGTTCATTGTTGGCTCCTTTTTTTTTGTCATTGCCTGAAGTTTTTAGTATGCAACCATCAGAAAAAAAAATAAAAAAAAAATCATTCATTATCAATATATAAATAATGCAATATATGATAGCGCAAAAACAAAATTTCATGTATAATTGTATTCAAATCGCGCTGTGAGCAAAACGGTTAAAGCTAACGAGTTAATTTTTTCGTTGTATTGTACACTAAATTGCGGGTCATTTTGGTATATAACACATTGTAAAACGCTCAAATCAAAAATTCACCATAAATCTAAATATTGTTCTAGAGACTTCCAATTTGTTTCAAAATGAAGATAAATGATTGAATATTACTATACTGTAAGAGTTTTAGCTTACAATTGCAGTTTTCGACCATTTCAGACGAGTTAAAGTTGACTGAATGTCGAATTTTTTAAATATATTTATTTATATGCAAATATTTCGGAAATGAGAAAAGCTACTACCTTCAATTATTTTTTGTTGTATTCTACATGAAATTGCGCACATTTTTCATATATAAAACTCTATGAAAAGCCTAATATGAAACTCAGCAAATATTCCGAGAATGCGACGTACGCATTTCGGAGATTTATGGCGGAGAATCCGCGCGCGGAGGGAAGGAAAGTTTTTTTTTTTAATTTACCCTAAATCGAAATATTGTGCTAGAGACTTCCAATTTGTTGCAAAAGGAAGGTAAATTATTGAATATTACTAGAATATAAGAGTTTTAGCTTACATTGCATTTTTCTACCATTTCAGTAGAATCAAAGTTGACTGAAGGTTGAAATTTTGGCACTTAACGTTATTTATATGAAAATATTTCAAAACTGATAAAAGCTACAACCATGGGTTATTTTAGTTGTATTGTGTATGAAATTGCGCACATTTCCATATATAACACTTTATGTCAAGGCTAATTTAAAATGGTCCAAACATTACGACAATCGCACGTATGATTTTTTCGGAAGAGTTACCGTGCGGACGTAAGGAAAAAGTTTTTTTCATAAATTCACCATAAATCGAAATATTGTGCTAGAGACTTCCAATTTGTTGCAAAATTAAGGTAAATGATTGAATATTATTAACATATAAGAGTTTTAGCTTACAATTGCGTTTTTCGACCATTTTCGGTAGAGTCAAAGTTGACCGAAGGTTGAAATTTTGGCACTTATTGTTATTTATATGAAAATATTTCACAACTGATAAAAGCTACAATAATGAGTATTTTTTTTTTGTATTCTACATGAAATTGCACACTTTTCATATATAATACTCCATGTAACAGCTAATTTAAAATGGTGCAAAAATTATGTCAAAGTGACGAAATAATTTCTGAGATGATGTCACTGATACTTTTTAGTGCGATAAGAAAGAAATTCGCGCTTGCGTAATGATTGTAAACAAAAACAACACCTTGATCCCTGAACTCCCAGCATCTCCCAAGGCGCGTGATTCAGAAGTTTTCGGCTGGTAGGCTTATAAGTATTCCACGAATTTTAAAAAAAACTTTTCTATGTCGACGTAAAATACGTCCAATCGGCACCCGACGGACAATTTATCTCAACGTAAAATACGTCCAATAGGCGTTTAAGGGCTAGGAAATACTTGGAAAGGCAGAATGGAGAGACTTGAGGGCAAAGGAATGTTGATTGATTTCAATTAATACTTTGGCATGCAGCTGACCAAAGAGGCTTGTCACCTTAAGAGGTTTCAGAAGGATCTGTCAATAGAAAATGGGCATTGGTCACCATGAAAGGTTTCAGAAGGATCTATCTACTATAGTAGATTTACATCAACCGTGCTTTTGATGTCTAGGCCAGTCCCTTACGATGCTCCTGATTGGCCGTTGATAAGCCATTCACAGGGCTGGAAACTCTCAGTCTCTCTCGAGAGTTCACATAGATAAGATGTACGTTCCACCTCCACCTCTCCTGAAAGACGTATCCCTCAGGAGAGGTGGGACATAGATCCTGCCCACGTGAACTCTCGAGAGACTGAGAGCTTCCAGCCCTGCAATTGGTTTATCAATAGTCAATGTGGAGCGTCGTAATGGACTGGCCTAGACATCAAACACATGGTTGATGTGAATCTACTATTGTAGGAGAGGGACATTGGTCCCCTTGAAGGTTTCAGAAAGATTAGATGAGGGAGATTCATATGCTGTTCCAGTTAAGAATGTAACCCCGTAGAATTCTTGGTAGTATTAGCATGGATACCAAGAAACTGAAAGATGGAGACAAGAATCATTTTCAGGTCCACTCCAGCGGTAAACTATGCACCCCTCCTAGTTCACTGGGTCAAGCATGTATGTAGCTACTAATGAATGAACAATCCTAGTGTCCCACCTGAGATCATAGCTGGAATTTCCCTGTTCCCAAGATATACTCCTGGCGAAGAGGTTCATTCAATTTCTTGATCATGGTGCCATTCATGAAGATCAAATAAAACTACTGAAAGGGATTCAGAGTCGGAGAATGGTGTGGGATGAATTTTGAGCCACTGGGATGAATTTTATGTAGGTAAGTCACGTGATTGTGTGTCTATTTACCGGTGTTGACGGCATTAGTGTAGGCTTTGGAAGTCATTCTGAATACCTGTGTATACTGTCTTTAAGAGTGAATTAAATTTTCTTAAAGTTTTCATTAGTTAAAGAACTTTAGTCCAAAAAGTTTCAACATTGGCTCTTTTTACATTTAAATTTGGCAAAAAAAAAATAAATAAATAAATAAAAAAACTACATTTCTACTGGGTTTCCTCTCGTGTGGGAATTTGGAATAATGAAGTTGCAGACAGGAGAGCATAATAAGCAACTCTAAATAATGATCATATGTACTATATTAAAAAGTGTCCCCTGCTCAGAATTACCTCAGTTATCTGCATGTGCACTACAATGGGGTTCCCGTACTCGCATTCTCCAGATTCGCTGACTCACACATTCGCAGATTTCTCTCTGGGACATATCACCCATTATTCACGGGAAATTCGCCTATTCGCGGTATTTTTCTACGAGACATATTCAAACATTAATGTTTTTTTATCAATTTCATCATAAAATGAACTTTTTGTGGTAAAACTATTAAGAAAAATCAGGTATAAAAATGTTTAGTGGGTTTTTCTTGTTTTAACTAGTAAAATGGGACATTAAGTACGTATAAGCATTTTTATAGGGTTTCCAACTATTCGCCGGGGGTTCTTGTACACATCCCCCGTGAATACGAGGGGGGGGGGCCACTGTATTTAGAATTCGGCACCATCCTCATGCAACCACAGCCCACCACAATAAGTAAATATGATTATTTACGCGATGAACAGAAAGTCTTCCACTTGCTTTGCAATGGTGTGTGGGTGGAAGAATGCGATGGTAAGCCCCAGCAAAATTTTCACACAAATTCTTCTGTTTTTTTATTTTAGAGATCACAAACTAGTGGTTTGGTTAACTCTTTAAGATGCAGATAGTAAACTCATTTCATTTCACATGGATGATATACAGAGAAGTTTGATGATATACAGAGAAGTTCTGGCCAATGCAAGCAGTTTCAGCATTGCTCACAAGTAAGAGAGAATTTCAATTACATTATGTTCTATGCACATTTTATATATGTACAGCATACTGCACAACTTTTTATAGTGTATCTTACCTGATAATGTGAACGGTACGTACTGAATGTATATTGCAATGTTTACAGTAATCCATTTTATCGTTTCCTTTTCCATGCATTTAGATTTTCATGGAACAGTACTTAACAGTGCGTTTTTTTTGTTATAAGCATGTACCATACCGTGTAATGAGAATATAAAAGAAAGGTTACTAAATTGCAGTATTACATCCATAGAGTTTTTCTTCTGCAAACTTCCAATATCCACCAGGCCATTTGATGTATTAGTGTGGATAATTCAGGTGATATTACGAATCAACCAGTTAGGATGCCCCCCCCCCCCCACCCCCCTACCTCAGCATAACTAGTGTAAATATATATATTATATATAACTATATATATATATAATAATATATATATATATATATAGATATATATATATATCATATAGTATGATATATATCGAGCTACAATGTCCTTTAATATCTAATTCGCTCTACCTCAGAATTAATATATTTTCATATATGCCTAACTGAAGGGGAGTAAATTTGAGATGATAACAGTGGACCACAAAGTCCTCGCTGTGGTGGGGCATTCGTTTGAGGTTATAGGCAGGAGGGAAAAATATGAACTTCACCTCAAATCTGTTGCCATTAACATTTTGAATGAAGAGTTAATTGAACCCTCTTGGATGTCCTTTTTTTATTTATTTTATTTTATTATTTTTTAGGAAATTGGTACTCATGATAGCATTTATGGGATTTCTTTTTAAATCTTTAGTATGGATGTGTGTATGCACAGAATCTTCATGGATTAGTTTCTAATTGTCGGTGCAGAGGTAGTAAAAAACGCCTCAGTGGCGTGATCGGTATATTCTTGACCTGCCACCTCAGTGGCAGCGAGTTCAATTCTCGGGCATTCCATTGAGGGGTCAGAGATGTGTATTTTTGGTGATAGAAGTTAACTCTTGACATGGTTCGGAAGTCACGTATAAAGCCGTTGGTCCCATTGCTGAATAACCGTTACTGGTTCCTTGCAACGTAAAAAACACGATACAACCAAACAAACAATCATGTAGTACAGTTGCTTTAACTTGAAGGATGAAGGTTATCCAGCATTTCTTGTGAAAGAAAGGCTATTATTGAAGAACAGTGAAATAAATGACTGGCTTCATCTGGCCCTCATCGTCAGCAAATGTTTACTAAGGAAAGTGGGCTATCTTTTGTGATTGGCGTCACAGACTCGGTCACTGTCCAGCAGTCAAGTACCTTTCTCCAGCAGGTAGCAGCTAGACTTCCTTGGTTTTCCACACTGAGACAAGGGCCTATCAATTTCCATGCTCAAAGGTTATAGGGAGGCCCTCTCCCAGGTCTTCCAGTAGTGGGGCCGTAGACTTCTCAGTCTCCTCAGAAACATCTGGGCTGATAAGGAATTTTGAGCGGTACAACCACGAGGGAGACAAATCTTCCGAATGGGACGTAACCTCAGTTATACAGAGTCTGAAGTTTGCCCTCTATGAACCTCTGTCTCATGCATCGGAGACCGTTTATACATAGAAAGTGGTTTTCCTTTTGGCCCTTGCATTGGCTGGGACTGGGAACATGAAGGGGTTGCTTGGTCTGTCTTACCTCATCCATAACGCTGAAGGAGGGAGATCATGCAGTGTCCTTGTTTGCACGGCTAAGACTCAAAACCCTTCAATTCTGGGTCTGAGTTGACTCTGTCTCCGTCCACTTCCTTCAGGATTTTGTTGGTGAGGACCCATGAGAAATTTACTGTGTCCAGTTGGTGCCCTGAAATAAAATCATAGAAAACGTAACCCATTTTCTATGGTATACAAAGAACAAGCTTCTCCTTATAGCATTACTATCTTTATATATATATATACTTCTTTTTTTGCCCAGCTGTTGTCTCTCTTCTCATATTAATGTGGATTTACTGATAGAGAAGTCAAACAATGACGCCAGACGATGGCGTCACTCGTGTCCAAAAGACGCCCACTTCATTTCTCACGAAAATAATAATTTATTTTCTCTCCTGGAGGATATTTTCTTTCATATAAAGTCAGCTTAATACTAGTATGCCTAAAACAGTGTAAGAAAAGACATCACAAATATTTTCGTTATTCGTCAGTTTACTACATTCGAATTTCCTTTTATATTTGCTTCACATTTGTGATTTCACTTGTATTTGACCACAGGGTGTAATGAGGTTCCAATGGTCAATGAATTCAGTTCTTGTTATTGCTTGGGTCTCTGCAATGGGGCGTAAGTTTGTTAGTCTCTTACTGCTTTATTGCTCAGAGACAGATGCATATATAAGAAGGCTGTGCAAAGGGAAACGTATAGTGTCCGTCACGCACACAAACAAAAGGGGACGGAGTCCCTGGTGTGATTGTGCTTTCTTGCACCTAGAAATATACATATAACTGAGTGTACAGGATACATTTTTAGCTATATATATATATATATTATATATATATATATATATATATATATATATATATATATATATATATATATATGTGTGTGTGTGTGGAAAGGCTGTGAACTACTCTACATTTTGGTATATAATGAAAAGATAAGTACAACGGAAGGATGGACATCTTGGTAAAAACAAAATGCTGTCCTTACAATATCCCTATATATATATATATATATATATATATATATATTATATATATATATATATATATATATATATATATATATATATATATATATATATATATATATATATATATACACACACACACATACAGTGAAACCCCTGTATTCGCAGACTCCGAATTTATCCACAGATTTATGGGTTGTTTTTATTATTTCATCATAAAATGAACTTTTTGTAATAAAAGTATTAACCCTTAATGGACGGATTGCTCCTCATGAGTAGTAATAACAGGTTTGGGGTGGTGGATGGATTGATCCTGTTGGTAAACAATATTACGCGCCATCGATTTGCAACAAATTGGGCGGGAAAGAGGTGCCAATACTTCTGTAGCCCATAAGTTCACCAATGTCAACTTTTACAATGGCTAAAACCACGAATCTGGCATCTCAGGACTTTAGTTCTGCTTCTGACTTCAAGGGGGAATGTTCTGCGTCTTTGTCTCACATGACATCTTTTTGTAAATTGGCTCATAAATATCCTAAGGAGTTGCTGTTGGTTTTTGTTCTTGTCTTTTACGATAGTCTGTTGGTTGTAAATGTAATTTTGCAAAGAAAAGTGCATTGAAATATTAGAAAAAACATGTAAAAGTAAAAAGAAGTGACTGAATTTTCTTCTTGGCAAATTTGCATAGATATTTTTCAACAAATATCCCCAGAATTTGTTACTAATTTTATTCCCTGTCTGATTATGAGATGTATGAGACATTGTTGTATGTCACGTACTTTGACATTCCTTAGAAATTTGGGATTCATCGTTTTTAACTTCCCTGGAGACTGAGTGTCCGAGCGACAGCTTAAGAATGCTGATATGTCTTGTTGGATGGTGTGACATTAAAATCCTTACCTAAGCAGGTCAACGATCGTCTGTAGTTATGGGCGTTCGTCAAAGGTGACTTTCAAACCAGTATAAGAGCAGTTATGGGGCGTGGACGAAAGGTGTGAATTCGTGCGTCCGTACAAGCTATGTCCGTTCATAATGGCATGTAATTAGCCTGAACGATGGAGACGGTTACGAGGAGAAAAGGCAGATGCCGGGAGGGCTGTGCGAACATTTACTTGATTCTGTGAGTGAGACTGGCTGGAAATGGGTAAGAATTACTGTGCTTTAGCCAAAGGTGTGGCTTGACTGAATTTTTTATATTTTGTAAAGATGTTCTATTTCATTTAATCTTTTGACTTTGTCTTTACAATTGTGTATGCTCATTAGTGTGTTCCTCCTGTCTTTTAACAGGCGGTTCTAGTGGAGGGAACCATATTATGGAGAAGAGAGGAATGGTGTTTGACTAATTACTTTATAGACTGATAATTACTGTGAGGTTATCTGAGTTACGTGGAACGTTTTTGAGTTATTCCATTTAATTATCCTGTAAGAATCTGAGTTATTCATTAATACTTACTTTTAATAAATGTCTATTTTTTTTGTAGTGACTGATTTGATGACCTAATGAAATGGAGGGGAGGTTGTCGAGAGAGAGAGAGAGAGGGGTAGGAGAATGTATTACCAGATGCCTGCCGCTTTGGCTTACCGCTTACCAATATGAAATACAAGTTTATTATCTCGTATTATATATATATACATATATACGTATATATATATATATGAATAACTTGATCACGAAGTATATAAAACGTGATGCTATGTATAAATAAAGGTTTTTTGCCACGAAGGAAAAGATGAAAAAGCGAGATAGCCAAGTACTTTCGGTCCTGTTCGGACCCTTTACTGAGGCAAACTAATTTTACAGAAGACAAAATAGTCAAAAGAAGGCTTAATATCCAAACTGACACTACAAGATTAGCATTAAGGGCAATTTCACTTAACAGAAAGGAGGAAACACCTGAGGGTAGCCACACCTTGGGGGACACATGCAGTAAACAAGTTATTCTTCCAGAAAACAGTACATTTTGAAAAAACATGGAAGCATATACAATTTAATATCATGAAATTTACACAAATTGTCCCCAAAAATTATTATTAATGAAAAGACGAAAGAAAATATAAATATATATATCGAGCAAGAGAAAGAGGGAGAAGAATATCGAACCAGAGAGAGAGAGAAATAATAACTATATACATGTGGGACTAATTTATTAGTAGTTCATTTATTTTAAGGTCCTTCATAAACATCTTACAAATATATGGGTCCAAATGGTACATTCCCAGACTAAGATTTATGTTGTTTTTATTAGTGATTTGTATAATTGCCGATTCCAGTAAATTTCTTGAAACATATCCATTAGATCTAGCAATTACCGAGGTATCACCCCAATTAATACAATGAGATTTTTCACTCAGATGGATAAACAGTGCATTTGAAGTCTGGGCTGTTCTAACTGAATACATATGCTGCTTAATACGTACATATAAATTTTTACTTGACTGACCAACGTAAAACGATGGGCAATCCTTACAAGGAATTTTGTAAATTATGATGTTATTTGTTACGGGACTATTCTTAATTAGCATATCTTTAATGGTATTGTTATAAGAGAACACTACATTAACATTAAACGATTTAAATATTGATTTTATGGTTTCAAATATTTGGTATCTCAACGTGCGCAATGCTGTTGAAGTACGGTTCATTGGAGTCGATATCAGCTGACATATCTTTTTTTGGGGACCCATGTAAGCCCGACACTATAGGAGATTGATTGCCAAACCCGACCTTTACGACAGTTGCGGTTTGAAATCTCCAATTCCGTCTTCTTCCATCTATAGGTTTTTTGTTGAGACAGCTGACTTAATCACAATCTGGCCTTTCGACCTTGTCATGAATTTCGAACTGATCATTCGAAATCCCCGCCATTTAACTTCACAAGTGTTGCGTTAAATTGGGGCAAGACTGAGGGATCTCGCGGGCGATTCATTGAACAGAAAGCTGTCCAATACAATACAGTTTAAGACGCAATTCTTAAATGCATGGCGGGGAAGGAGCGCGTCTTATAGTAAAGAAGACATTATGAATTTTCATTAATGAATATAATTTGCTAATCACTAGTACGAGATAAATTATCTATGTAGAGATTTGGAGCCAAGGACTCCGTAGCCATTCAAGAATTTGCAGATTACGGCCTTCAGCCAGAACTTTAAGTCAATTCCTTGATCTTAAATGATAACGTAACTGTCATATTTCACATTCAGGAGTAAAATAGATTTAGTGACATCCGTAATGTCAAAATAAACGATGATTCCCACCTGGATTACAAGGATTCTGTAGTTCACGCGGGAAAGCGTAAGTTTCTTTTGAAGAAGGGCGAAGCGACGCTTCATTCCTGCCCAGACCCTGAACCGTGTAAGTACTGTGAAATTTGTGGTGTGTCTCTCAATTCTCCGACTCCCAGCCATCGCCATGCTAGGCCGAATTCCGTTCCGTCGTAACAGTAAGTTAACTTTATCCACGTATATATGTGCCATCCCTGCGATGAGGGACTCGATTTATGCAGCAAACGAAAGCTGCCAGTGCAAGAATGTTATTTGTTTGTGATATTGAGTCAATGGGTCTCGTATTGTGTAGATTTTTCGTCCAGTTGTGGACTTAGTGCTTTACAAGCACGTGACATCAGACCCTATGTGATACCACATAAAAAGGCCATGAGAATTTTCAGGTTATTTGAATTAAATTGGTGAGAACAGTACGAAACTGCGTGTACTGTGGAATTCTGCTAGGAACTTTAGTTTCAGTGTACTGTTAATGTATTTAAATGTTTATTTTTCGTAATAAAACTGTTTTTTGTTGACCAAATTTTATTGTATCTCACCCTAAGAGTTTTAGAGTGCGTGCCTCCTCAAGGCCTTGTCATCAGCCCAGAACATCCGGGCACGAATCATAAAAAAAAATAATAATAAAAGTCGAAAAAAATCCCGACATTTGGTCCTTTGAACCGGATGACAAGTGCGCTCTAGAGCTTGAAGGGAAATTTCAATAAAGTATGGTCTATAGGGTAGCCCTGATAGGACACAGTCAGCTCCCACCGAATCTGCCACAGTGTTCAGATAACCAGACTGAGATCTATAGAAGGCCAGGAGGTGGTCTGGTCAGTCAATTTTTAGATAATAGTCTATCATTCTGGCAGAGACGGTATGAGTTGGTCGTGTTATATGTAGGAGGAAACGACCTAGCAATCGATACTCCCAAAACCGTTTGGGATAATTTACGTACTCTTATTGAATGCTTGAGGAAAATTTATGAAATAATTGCTATCTGCGACGCAGAGATCAGAGAGTATCTCCCTGATAATCGTTTTGCTATAAATTCCGTGAATATGTCAAAAAAGTAAAGAACTTTAATGCGAGAATCTCAAATACTGCTACAAAAGAAGTCGGTAACGGAGTCCGACACTTGCCTATGAACTCTCGTGCCTACCGCAAAGGCAAACAAAGGGACGGAGTCCATTTTGATTCAGAAATCCGTAACGTAACGCATTCCTCAATCATTTAATGAGATTAATCAGGAGAGAGAGAGACAGACAAAATAACTAGGCTCAGCTTGTTCCGATGTGCAATTAACCCCACGTGCCACTAGTCTTTGCACCCCGTCTTCCTAACGTAAGAAAAATCCTCATTTCCTAGTTTGCAAAAACTCCCCCTAAGAAGTAGAGTAAATAATACAAAATGGCAGTGGCTATGATTGTTCACTTCGAGGCCTCGCTGAGTCTCACCGGGGGGGGGGGGGGCTGACTTACTCGCCGAATCACAGCGTGCGTTAGTAGAAACGTATTCTGAGAGCGTGTACCAAAATTTGGTCACGCAGTTGAGACAAGAAGGTCAGCTTCGAGAGCTGTACAAACGTCAAGTCGTAAAGTTAGAATCTAACTTAGATGCCAGAATCAGGCAAACCTTAGCAGAAGCTGTGCGAGCTTCTACCCTTTTGTTGAATCGAATCGATAAACTGAAAGTCACTCAGACAGGGAATGTTTCCCTCCCCAACTTGAAACCGCTTGCCTCTCCCCACTTTTGAAGGGGAAGTGCAGGAATATGCTTCTTACAGAGAATTGTTCACGATCCATGTGGATCGAAGGGCAGATTTGGACGACGTGTCCAAATTTACTTACTTGTTAGGGACTCTGGGCAGGGATCCGCTTAGGATCGTTAAATCCCTAAGTGTAACCGCCGCGAATTACCAGGTAGCGTTAGATCTCTTGGATAAGCAATATGGTAATGTACACCAAACGCTCGTGATCTTGCATCGAAAACTTTCCAAAAAACATATTCGTACCCTCGTTGAACCCGTAGAGCTGAAGAAGTTCAGGTTTGAGTTAACAGTGATCATTGAGCAAATCAAGAATTGAATTGAATTTATAAAATTTGTGGCCATTTGCCACGCGCCGGAGCCAAAGGCCATTCAGCGCATATATATCAACGGGATATATTTACTAATAGAAGATACACTTATATAATTAAATCAAATGATTAAAACCAAATTCAAATTAAAATACTCAATTAAATATCATAAAACAAATGGATTCCCTTAAGAAATTTAAAAATCTCCTCTGTGGGAGCACCCTCTCCTAAACTATCTGACAAAGGTTTGTTGGTGAAACCAAACCGACGTCTATGATTAAATAAAGAGGACTAGTCAACAAATATATGCCTCACTGTAATGCCAACATTACAATTGGAGCATTGAGGAACCTGCCTCTCTGCTCCACTAGTTAAAAGATACCGGTGAGTTGAAAAAGTATGCCCTATACGCAGGCGTGTTAAAACTATACTAGATCTTCTATCCATCCCAACAGAAGGGGACCAGGGATGAACAGAAGGTCTGATCAATTTCAGCTTTAAATTACTATTCAAGTTGGACCAGTGATTCTGCCACTTAGTCCTACAAAAATATGATTTAATAAAAAAGTTTTAAAATCTTCACGGGAAACCGGGAACCCTCCACAGAGTGGGAAGCCCGGGAGGAAGCTGCCTGCTTAGCGGCTGTATCAGCCAGCTCATTACCACGAATTCCCACATGTGAGGGAACCCAACAAAACTTCACACTGATGTGTTTTTCGAGAATGCAGGAGGACCAGCCAATCCTGCACCTCTTGAATGAGTTGATTAGATGGCATCAACTTCTGTAGTGCAGATAGAGAACTCTGGAATCACAATAAATAATATAAGAGTCCCCAGTGCTACCTGTACTAAAAATAAATTTTTTAAAATTTTACCTAAAAAAATAGCATAAATCTCAGCATTAAAATTGAGAAGTTAATAGGGAGGCTTTTTTTAAAATTGTTCTCTCACCGATGATGACAGAACATCCAACTCCATTTGCTGATTTTGACCCATCTGTATATACAGCAATCGAGTTACTATGCTCAGAAACATGGGCCAAGAAGCTACTTTTAAGCGAACACTTGAGCTGATCTTTTTGTTGTCTCTAATTTGGCAAATATCTAAAGGAGGCCTACACCATGGAGGGAATTTAGAAAATGTTGTTTCCATAACCAGTGGAGGAATAAGGCCTACCTCTCTCGCACTGATGTTTAATCTAACTTAACAAGGGGCTTAGGTAATGTAATGGTTTAGTTGGTGCTCTGTCAACAGGTATGTTTTCTTATACTTAAAATTTGGATTAGACTGAGAGGTTAGTGCTCAGTGGACAAATATCGGAGACCCTGTTCCTCCCTCCGAATGAAGGAGAGGAGGAAAACCAGAATCTACATAAAGGCTCTCAACAGAGAAGTTTTAAAAGCACCTGTACAAATACGCAATGCCATATTGTGTACTACATCCAGCTTGCCTAACAAGGTCTTACATGCCGAGCCATAAATCTGAGATCCATAATCAATCTTACTCAAGCATAGGGCCTGATAAATTCTTAATAAAGTAGTACGGTCAGCTCCAAAATTCAGGTTACTAACAACTTTAAGAATATTGCACCGTTGTTTAACATTAACTGCAGTCTATTTCTATATGTTCAGCAAAAGTCAATTTTTTGTCAAAAATAATTCCTAAATATTTGACTTCATCTTCATACAACAAAATAGAACCTTCTAAAAATAAGGTTGGAATCTCTTCCCTTCTACGTGTTCTACAAAAACGTATAGCTTTAGTTTTCTCAGCAAAATTTGAAACCTTTACTATTAGCCCAGGTAGTAGCAGCATTAATTGCAATCTGAATTTTAGTACAAGCTTCAACTGCAGTAGCTCTACTACACAAAATAACAATATCATCCGCGAATGCTTGACCAGTTACTCCAACAGGGAGATGTTCAAGTAAACCATTAATGGCAATATTAAAAAAGGTTGGACTAAGCACACTCCCCTGTGGAATGCCTTCTTCCTGAAGATACTCTGATGAGAAGGTAGACCCAATTCTAACTTTAAGGTACCGGTCAGACAGGAAGTCTTTGGCAAAATTAAACATATTGCCACCAATACGCCATTCAACCAGCTGCATTAAAATACCTGCCCTCCAGGTAGTATCAAACGCTTTTTCCAGATCAAAGAACACTGCAATGGTTTGATTTTGGACAGCAAAAGCATTCTGAATCTCACGTGTGAGACATAATAAGGGATCCAAAGTACTACGATTCTTGCGGAAGCCAAATTGCCTCTTCGACAACAGGCTCTTTGTTTCTAATAACCATATCAGACGAAAATTCACCATTCGTTCGTAAATCTTGAAGACACAGCTGGTAAGAGCAATAGGCCTATAACTTTTGGGATGACTAGGGTCCTTTCCGGGTTTTAAAAAAGGAACTATGACAGAGTTTTTCCACAACTTGTATGAAGTCCCTGAGCACCAGAATTTTCATTTATAAAACATCGACAAAGAATTTTTTGACTCCAGAGGTAAATTGAGAAATCATGGCATAAATAATATCATCTCTCCAGGTGATGTTGGAAGGAGGACAAAGATAACGGCATAATTCCGAATTCGACAATACTAAATGGAAAGTTATATGCCTCAGAGTTAGAACAAACAGGCGGATTAACTATTAGTCATGTTTTCAATATTGCGAAATTCAGGGGAGTAGTGACTGGGGCTTGAAATGCTGGAAAAGTGCCGAGCAAAAGCCTCTGCCACCTCTCTTGCATCCGATATAACTACCAAGTTGATTTTCAAAATCGGTAAAGGGGAAGGGGAAAAATTTCCCTAGTAATTTACGGATTCTATCCCAAACCAGAGAAAGTGGCGAGTTATACTTTAATTCTGATATGTACTTGATGAAGGATTCCCTCCTTGCTTCTTTAAAGACTTGCTTTTGTTTTGGCGAGGTTTCTCTTGTATATTATTCTATTAACTAAGACAGGACGCCTTCGATATCGCTTGTAACTGGCTCTTGCAATTTTCCTACTCAAGGCACATTTACTATTCCACCAAGGTACCAGTGGACGACGGGGTTTCCCTGATGTTTTAGGAATTGACATCATTGCCCCTCCAATCATTATACTAGCAAGATATTCGTATGCAGCTGAGGGGCAAGGAAATTCATTGGCCTTACGATTGACTTGGGTAGATTTTTCATACAGCTGCCAATCTGCCTCCTTTATCCTTCCCTTGGGTAAAGATGGGGAGGGTATATTTTGTACATACTTAAGATGGATGGGATAGTGGTCGCTTCCATAGAGATTTTCATCCACTGACCACTTATAATCTAATCGTAATGACGACGAACATATTGTAAGATCAATTTTGCTGAACTAGAGTTATGGGCTACATCAAACCTTGTAGGAGAAACCGTTGTTCATTAAAACTACATCATTGCAATCTATTAATCTTTCAATTATAAGTCCACGGTGATCACACCTACCTTCCCCCACAAAGTATGTTTTGCATTAAAATCCCCCATCAGAATGAAAGGCTGAGGTAGTTGGTCTAAAAGTGATTGCAAATCTTCAACCTCTAATTGTCTTGGATTGCCAGCTCTGTCCACCAATCGAGTTTCTAGGCCAGGTTCTAGATAGAGAGAGCACAGAGTGACCCATTTATTGATGAAAATCTGTGTTGCACAAGCTTGCAGTATGGAGTCTAATTTGATAACTTTTTGTGGTAATGACTTGGCCGCAATAATACATGTACCACCATGAGAACGTTCACCTACAGGTGGTGGAGATCTGTGAAAAATAAAGTTCTGTCCACAGTTAGGAGAAACATTACCAAGTTTAGTCTCTTGCAAACAAAGGGCAGCTAAATTATGCTCCTTGAAAAGGACCCGGACCTGTTCTCTGTTTGAATGGAAACCTCGTATGTTCCACTGACATAGAGCCATTATTTACTATTAGATTTTTTTTTTTTTTTACTTTTTGGACTTGGATTGGGCTGGTCTGGAAAGACTTGGTCTTGGTCTTTGTTTCATAGAAGAACTTGGCAGATCCTCAAGAGACCTGCTATTTCCTCTCTTGGGAACACCTACTATGGTGTGGGGATATAGGTGGAGATGATGAAGGAGTGCGGGGTCTCTTATTTCTAAGAGGCACCGTCTCTGCAGCGTGCACCTGAGCCTTATGAGGTGCACTGATCAAGGTGTCATTCTGGGACATACCCAGATCAGGCAGTGAAGCTGCCTGTGAGGCTTCTACATCAGAAGCCCGAGAGACCTCCCAGAAGCCCAGAGGAGGCCCATCGGGAGGGGACAAAGGGGCCTTCTTGGGTGAAGGCGGAGATGCTGAAACCGTACTTCGAGCCTCAGAAGGGGATAGCTGAAGCTTTGGCTTTTGAAGTTGGGCATCCTAGTTTGATCATTTTTATTCGATTTTCCAATTTTCACTACATCACTATATTGAGGTCTTGGGAACAAAAGTCTTTTTGCCAGGCCAAATACTTAGATGTTCAGCATGAGCTTTCTCTATGGCTGCCACTTCTTTTTTAAATGACTCACATTCCTTATGCCTTGCATTATGATTTCCCTTACAATTTATACATAATATTGGATTGAACATTTCGCCTTTCATGCTTTTGTAAAGAGCAGGCAGCACATAACTGGTTTCGAGTACACACCTTTGACTAGTGGCCATATCCAAAAACATATGAAGCATTGGAGTGGGGTCTATGCTTAAAAGGTCTAACATGAAATCTCTCCTTGTCAAATTATACATAATCAGGAACTTCATCATTAGTGAAAGTGAAAATAATCATTCTTGACCTTGGAACCTTGAAAATCTTCCACACTTTATCATCACACATTTCCAGCAATTCCTCGTCAGACAGTTCATATAGGTCTTGACTAAAAACCACTCCCTTAGCATAACTAAAACTATAGTGTGGTTTGACCTCTTTTATCATATTAGTATTTTTCAGTTTAGAGATCATGTGGCCTTGTCTATAAGACTTTGCATGGACCAAAAAACTGTTCTTTCCAAATCTAGTAATATCTGAGTTGGTCATTGCATCCTACCAATGTTCTTCAAATGTTTCCATGAAGTGGAAAAGATGACAAAAGTCTGATTTGTTGTGAAACAATCAGCCACCTGGCAGGTAGAGGTGTCCTCACCTTACGTTTCCCATCTGAAGTTTCCTGACTGCCTCTAGCTGGATAAAAGGAATCTACTTCAATATTCTGGGGCATTTTATGTATTAATACACACTGTAATTTTTCCTTATGTGAACACTTGAAAGCATTACATGGCATTCTTATGAGTAGTAAACTCAATCCAAACCCTCCCAATATGCAAAATCTTCAATTTCACAATACTTAATAACTTTAATTTCACCATATCTTCCAAACATTTCCATAAATGCAACACAATTTAAATCTGAGGAGAGAGAATCAACATAGAGGATTCTCTCACCACTACTAGAACTTTCCATAGCCACATCCAAGGTCTTGCCATGGGTCGTCTTCTGTACAATTGAATTTTCTATAGGATTGTCCTTGTCCGTGCCAGAGGTCGAAGAGGAGGGTAGTGTCAGGAGGTCGCATTGTCCGGGGGAGTTTATCATAGGGTCGTTATTCATTAATCCTTAAGCAGAAATTTGAAAAAACCTACTGCAAATCAGGCAGGAAAAACAGGCCCCCCCCACCCCCCGCATCAACCCCTCTCTCTCCACCAAGACACTCAGCAGAGACTGACTCCCATATGTCCACTCCCTACCCTACCCCGAAGGGATAGCTCTACCATAACATGAGTGGCTCAAGTAAGTAAAGCAAAACCCGCTTGATAGGACTGAGGGCATAACTAGTTATGCAATCATCCCCATTCATGTTACAATAGAGGGCACACCGGAAAGAATGCCGAGAGTCCTACCGTAGAGACTATACCTCCCGGATTCCGCAGGCAAGTCCCCCATAGGTAGTTCCGCCCCGATGGATATTGCTATGAAATCATATCAACATCCTCAGGGTCCAAACATACTCGAGAGGCGGACCAAACCTCTACAGTCTCTGCCATTTGGATCAAGAAAGAGCCAATGCGCAAGAGCCCAGCCCCTGCCCAACCATAAGAAGGTTTTAGTGAAGAAGGGGGGACAGCTAGGTTGAGCAACTGAGTTAAAGATAGTAGAAGAGAGGAAACAAATTTAAGTAAGAGGAAAATTGAGACTTTTGGATTCGAACTGGGAGATATTTCTCCAGTTCGAAAGCCCTCTTGCCCGCATAGCATTTTCAGCATGTCAGCTGAAAATGCATAACTTCGTTCAAGGCATTCTCAAATCAAGATGGGAGAGCAAATCAAGAGGCTCAGTACTAATGATATAGGCCATGGCATGGTCATGAGCCTTATCAATCAGAAGTTGTAAGAAGGTAAGCTCTATCGAAAGGTGGTTGAAACACCTCAGAAAATGTGACTATAATTTAGAAGAATTTTTTGAAGCTATAGACTTCATAATTCGCATGTTGGAAGATGACGCGTTACAGCGAGGCGAGAAATTAGAATCTGATAAGAATAACGATGTCAGCGTTAGACCCAAAACGAAACCTATGCAGAATAATTCTTGTCCCTATTGCAATGAGTGGCATCCGCCTCACGGATGCCGCCCTGAGTAAGTGACGTGGCTGCCAGACGCCACATTCTACTAAGGAAGGCCTGTGTTTTAATTGCCTTCAAGTCAGGTCACCGTATGATAGATGCACTAACCCCAATTCATGTAAAAGTTGTGGAAATAATCATAATACTTCCATTTGTGATAATAGCAGCTTTAGAAAAGCACATTCAGTTCCCTCCACTTCATCCCGAAGTAATCCCAGTTTAGTAAGTAACAGTCAAGCTACAACCTCCCGCCCTGTAGTAAATGCGACGACCAGGCAGCACGATAGAAACCCTGTCCGCCCAAAGAGAAAGTAGAATCACAACCGTGTAAGAGCGCTAAAGTAGCCCAAACATTCAGTGTAGATCTTCCCTGTACGATTTTGCCAACGGCCATGGCCGAGATCCATCACAAGCAGGGGAGTAAACGGGTTCGCTTGTTTTTGGACACTGGGAGTCAACGAAGTTTTATCTCCGCTAAAACTGCAAAGCAGTTAGGCCTGCCAGTGGTAGGCAAAGTGGCATTAAACATTGCTCCCTTTGGTTCAGCAGAAATCAGTGGCCAGTATGACGTAGTGAGTTGCCGGGTAGAGATGGGTAATAGAATTGTTCGAATAAAGAAACTAGTTGTTCACGAGAACGTAGACGTCCCTATTCATAAAGCAGGTTATGTAAGAGTAAGACAACACCTAGTAGGGAAGGGAGTCACATTAGCAGATCCTGACAGTAAGAGCGATAAGTTACGGAACGTGCACATTCTTGTGGGTGCACATTATTTTAATTACTTCATTATTGGAGTAGAAAAGATAGATGGGATAAGTCTTTTTCTGACCCATAATGGCATGTCGCCATATGGGAGAGTGCCACAGTGGCTATTAGAAGGTCTCAAGATAGCTCATGTGAAAACACTCAGGGTATGTAGGGTCGCGAGCGAACCAATTGCATTTGATGTTGATGAATGGTGGTGTTTAGATACCTTAGGCATCGCCCCATCCGAGCAGTACACTGTCCGCGAAGCGGAAGCCATGCGAAAGGTTTTCGCAGAGTGTAACGAAGAAGCCTGAAGGATATCAGGTTAGCTTGCCGTTCCGTTCAAAAGGTAGGCCAGAAATGACAATTTGTCCAAAATTGCATTTTTCCTAACTATACAAACCTGAGGTCCTTTTACAATAGGAAGGTACTAGCGGCAGCTGGATAGGTCGTAAGCTTTCGAACAAGGGGTTCGGTAGTTAACTGCTTGTCCGACAGGCGCGCGCGCGCGACTGGGAGGTAAACAAATCACTTTTGCTTTTGGCCCAAGCAAAAAACTGCAGAGTGAGGGGTGGCACGAGGTGGGACTATGTGTAAAAGGACCTCAGGTTTGTATAGTTAGGAAAAAAATGCAATTTTGGACAAATTGTCATTTGTTCCGACACGGCATACAAACCTTCCGGTCCTTTTTTACAATAGGAAGACTCACTTCCCTTTGGTGGGAGGAATCTGAGTCTTTTGGGGGTGAACAGACTGGTGTTCGCCCAACCTTGGAATGCCTCCCTGGTCGTAAGAGCGAGAGAGGGATCCAAGCCTCTGTCCGATTGATCGGGGTGTGCACCGCAGATCAATGGTCAGACCTCTGGACCAAGTACTAAGAGAGAGGCAAGCGTATCTCTTCGTACCAGCAAACAAGAACAAGTTCCTATTTGCAAGAGGCAACATAAAGTTATGGTTTCTTGTCTCTTGTTGGCATCCACTTCCCCCCCCCTTGTAGGAGGAAGTGGTGGATATTCGCTCCCATCCCTAGTGAAAGGGATAGGATGGGGCTCTGTCGAGTAGCTCACCGGCATCTCGTCCTTATCCCAGCAAGGTGATGACCGTATCCCTCTACCCACAGGTAGAGGGGGAGAAAAAGATAGGAAGAGAAGCCAGTCACCTCTCATTCACTTATCTATTCTTACAGTCACACCAGGGACCTCGATGCTGTTCAGCCCTGCTAGGGTCTGGGTTAGCTACACAACGTGTTGAGCAGCCACCACGGGTCCCAAGGAAAACGATCCAAGGACCTGTGGGCAATATCCAAAAGGTAGAAGGAGGTGCCAGTGGTCTGGTTGTACCAGACCCCTGCCTTCAGTACCTGCGCCACGGAGAAGTTTCTTGTGTAACTCGAGGGAGTGTACTTCTAGGTCATCTTGGTGCTGACGAAGAGTCTTCAACACTCAGCCTGGGATGTCGAGTTTCTTCAGAAAGCGCGGTCGCGCTTTCACAGGACAAAGCAGCATCTCCTTCGCATCGAAGGCGGTGAAGTTCATTAGGGAGGGGATTGTGAAGGACTCTAACCGATCGTCAGGAACCGAAGGGTTCAGAGTCTTTGCTACGAATTCGGTACGAAATCGAGCGTCACGAATCCCCATCCCCTGGATGCTTGACTTCGCAGGAAAAGTCATGCAATTACCTCAGAGGAAAAGAAGGGAATGGTCGTATGACCTATCCCTCTTCTCGACTTCGGTGATGTCCTGTACCCATACTGGTCTATCCGTCTGCAGCGAAGTTGTTCTTTTCGGTAGTGGATAGGACACCGACACTCAATGGTGGGTGTCGATGGTATGGGTACTGTGACAAGCCGTTAGGACGAAGAAAAGACTGTTATGGAACAACCGAACTAAGTCCACAGCGAAGTTCGTAACAGACTTGGGCGGAGCTTTGACAGCTGCCGACTGACTGCGTTCGGTAGGAGGCAAGTTGTCCAAGCAACCCGAGCAAGTCACGTGACCTTCGCCTTAAAAGGGTTATGCCAAGAGACTAAACAAATAATTTGTTCGTCACCGATGCCAGAAGGCAAGGTGATGACTCTCTTAAGGCATGTGCCCAACAGGCGAAAGTCAATTGCCTTCTAGAGACCGAGGTCCCTGATGGCAAGATATCTCATAGTATAGTTGATTCTCGGCTAAGGAGAAACAACACTATGTGTCGTTGAAGACGAAGGTGTACAGAAAATGCAACCTACGTCTTCACAGCTGAACCGAGAGAAGGATTCTCAAGATTCTGAACCTGTGCTACAAAAGACTGAGAACGCTAACCGCTATTCATTGCTGTCCGTGAGGATCGTAGTTGCAATAAAAGCGGGAGCGCTTTTCAGTAATGAAGACAGGGAAATACTGCCTGAAGAACTGCTTCTCATGGGATCTGAACATTTGGAGTAGAGCTGTCAGGTCGGAGAGTAAGCGATGTCTTCTGACATATCTGTTAATTCGGGGCGAGCAATGAATAATTGCACACTACGAATACGAGTATTTTGAAGACAAACTCAGATGTCTGCAAAAATCATTCGCATTATCGCGGTGCGATGCAGCGGGTGACTAGTACAGACTTCTGTTACCGTGCGGTAAACAGAAAGAAATGAAAGAGTCCAAGAGATATCTCTGTTGAAAATTCTCGCAATGTCGAAGGCGATGAAATCGAGTGTCACAGCAGTAGATGGTCCTTCATTATTGCGAGAATCCCCGTTAATCAGAGACCTAAGTCCATGATGTTGGGCAGATATCGGTTCGGTAGTCAATCAAACCAGGGAGAGAGAGACGTAACCGACCGTTCATCTCCTGAGACCTAGCTGATACTGAGCCGCTATCAGGCAGTTCAATACGCAGTAGCTCTCGGTGACTCGTCATCCTGAGTTGCCAGGTAATCCATTATTCCACGAAGGAATGCGTTCGGCTAGAACCATCGAGCATAAAGAATATGCTCGAGCAATTATATTTAACCCGAAACGGATTCGGTAAATACAAAAGCTTTATTTGGTGTTGTCGTGACAATACCAAGTATCTAAAATCGAAACTGATAACTGCTGGGAGGTTGCAGGCAACCCCGAGTTGCAGTTCAATTAAGATACAATTCGTCTCGGTCACAAACCGTAGAGTTAACTACGGTATGCGCCTACCCCCCGGACAATTCAACTGTTAAAAGAATCATGTCCGCGAGGGTAATATACGTAGTAATTTATTGTAGGTTCTGTACCACGACCTCCATCCTAAATTCTTTTCCTCTCAGAGGAATGAGAATAAGGATTGGAGATCGACCGCCTCCTTCGTTCTCTAGTCAAGAGAGTGAAGGAGAAGTCTTTCCCAAAGGAAGCTTCAATGGTGACAGAATACCGAAGACGATAGTTCAAGCCAAACTGGAAGTTCCCGTCCGTTCTCTCTATTCCAGGTTAATCGCCTACTGTGAGATACTCTTCCTTTCCGCAGCAGTCTTCTTCCAAATGCTAGAAATTACAGGAATTCGAGCATAAGCGAGGTTTCCCGATTATCGTGTAACAATTATCGGGATTCTCGCTCACTTTGGACCGTGTCTCGCCTATGTGTTTGGAGATCGTAAAAAAAAACTCGAACACTCTGAGTGCGCTAGAAATTCCGTAGAATTCTAAGCACTCTGCGAAACCCCCACCTGAATTCGTCAAACGATATCGGCTGGTGGCCTCTCGATTCCCGTAGAAATCGAGAAAGGGGCAGGATCCTCCTCAATGACTGGGGCTTACGTCAGGTAGGACCCGAAGGTCCCCCCACGGTAGCGCAGCCCCTAACGTGGGATCTTACAGAGAAATCTCTGTAGGATCCCTCCCTTTCCCTCGTAGCCGTAAGGAGAGAGGGAATGGGGGAGGAATTGGATACTGGCTCGCCTTCCCAGCGGAACTAGCAGTTGGAGAAGAAAAGGAGCAGCCATCGCCTTACGGCGATGCCTCTCAGAGCCTGGGAAAACGTATCGTCAGGAGAAAACGTTTTCCCGAGGAGGGTTACGAACTCATACTGTAGGTAAGTGTCTGCCGCCACTGTGAACGTCGTCTGGGTGGGGCTGATCGACACCTGACAGGAGAGAGCCGATACCGTCCTCGACTCATTCCAGTCCTCGTCGAGGTCGAAACCTCAGGAGGACCGAAGGGGTATTCAAATACGGTGTCGAAGACACGTAGAAACGCCTCTGTCGCAGTAGAGGAGGTGAAGTAGCTTGTTCGACCGGCCAGAACTGAGAGAGCCTTCTTGTCCGGAGACGAGAGGACTACCTGGTTCAACACAGTCGGCAAGCTCCGATCGCGGCAGACCCGACCGTCGATTTGGGTTCCCTCTCGGGGCCCCAAAACGACTCGAGCCGAGACGTGGCTCTGCTGTGGGTGGGAGCGGCGATCCTTCCCCGAGGTCGTTGTGCTGACGAATCAGCGCCATAACCTCGGCAAAGTTCCTCTGGATCTCGGAAGTCACAGCATCTTGCAGAGTGGGACCGTTAAGCCTCCCTTCGAACAAGAGCATATTCCGAGAACCATTCCTCTTAAGAAGGGGGAACAGCGACAGCCCTCTTGGTCTTCCCCATCCACTTGCGCATACGTCCTGGCCGGTCCAAGAACCGTGCCTGGCACGTAGGGCGTCGTGGTGGGATCATGAGGGGCGCACCCCTCACGATCACTCCTCAATACCTCGCTCCTCCCGGTGTAACCCGAGGAGGTTGAAGGTACGGGAGAGGCAGACCTGACGCTCCCTCCGCGCTCGCTGGCAGAACCAGCAGGCTTGGAGGGCTGCAGGCGATCGTCAACCCGCGGTGGCGATCGATTTTTTTGCTGAGCTGCAGGCCTGGTCGAACCGTCTCGCTGTGGAGAACGGCTTGGACTGAGCACAGCGGCCCCCGATCTCGAGTGTCAGAAGAGCTGGTGCTGGTTGCCGTACCCGATCGCTCTCTGTGAGAGCGACGGTCAGGCGACCTGCAGGCTCCACTGTCACAGTGAGACCGGTGCTTGTCCTCACGGCACGTCACGTCGCTGGTTCCAGCCGCGGCTGGTACCGGCAAACGGGAGGACCTCTTCCCAGCCTCAGCCGTGGCCGGTCGTGGACCGTCACGTCCCCGGGTAGCCAGCTGGTCGCGCAGAGAGCGAGAGCTGGTCTGGTGAGAGTCGCGTAAGCGGCTGTCACCAGTCTTCCGCCCCGTGCCGTGAACCTGACGCTGAGCGAGCTCCGAGGTCTGGTTCCTGGCTGCACGGTCGCTGGTAGGCGGACCGTACATCGGTACCTCCCGCGAACGAGAGGCCGAGACGGACCCTGATGCAGTGGCAGAACCACTGACACCAGGCGAGGAAGTACCGGTGTTAGCCGGTACTCCTGGTCCCCGTAGTCTTCTTCCTTGCGGAAGAAGAGACGGGCGCTCCCCCCGATGGAGCAGGAGGACCAGCGGAAGGAACCCTCCCGTCCCACCGAGGTGAGACGAGTCCCGAGGAAGCTCCCGAGGGAGACTTCTTAGGAGGGAGGAGGCAACCTTCTTCTTCCGCGGCTGTGAAGCCTTAGCAAGTTCGAAGGGGAAGAGGCGGCAGCCGACGACGATGAGAAGATGAAGCGACGACGACGACAAACCTTCCTCCTCTTCTTCGTCAGCTTCCTCAGGACAGACGTAAGATCTGCCATCCAGGGCGGAGCTGGGGCTGCTGTAGCCGAAGCCACAGGGCCCGGACGCACCTGTACAGACAGACCATAGTCTGGGGTAGTACCACCACGAACAGGGACGAGTCAGCAGGTATGGCATCTCAGGAACAGCAGGCACAGCCAGCACAGCATCGGTAGGGACAGCCAGCGCAGCAACGGCAGGACAGCCAGCGCAGCAACGGCAGGGACAGCCAGCGCAGCAACTGCATGGGACAGTCAGCCCAGAATCGGCAGGTACGGCAGGCAGCACCGGAAACACAGGAAGTGGAGCAGCAGCCAGCAACATCCTGGTACCGGCGGCAGGTCCAGGGGCGAGCTCTAGGGCAGCGGAAAGTGTGGTCGTTGCAGCGGCGGCAACACGAGCGGCGGCGGCACGCCCCCCTCTCGGTACGGCGAACGGCACTTCACAGAGCTGTAGGCAAGACTGTTACCACGTGAGGCGAGTACACCAGGTGAGGAGGGACGTCGTCACCTGGAGCGTGGTCACCAACTCCATGGGTGACCGCAGTAGGCCCAGACATAGAACCGCAGCCCCTGGACACTAGCACGCCCTGCAAATGGAAGGACGCCCATACCTCACCAAGGTCCAACCTCGTGGCAGTAGCACCTGCGGAAATAACAGTAGTAGCGATTAGTGGGGGGGAAAAGTCCCCTCGCGCGGGGGGGTGAGCCCTCTCCGAACGAGTGGAAGACCCCGAATACAATTGTACATCGGCACCGGAGGCCCTCCCCCGCGCTCGACGGATCGGGCGAGGAGAAGCAACGCCGATAACCTCCCCCCCCCCCCCCACCAAGGGGGGAAGGGCCTCTGTGGGAGCTGAGCGGGGGGGGGGGGGGTTGGGGGGGTTCTCGTTCCCCACCCCCGCACAGCACCCATGTACCCAACAATAATATAGAGCCCGAGAGCAATCGTGCCCTCGGCCCGAATGCAAGGGCATAAGGATCAATTCCCTGACTGAGCGGAACTTGAACCAAAATAAATATTGATGCAATCAATAATAAAAGGAATAAAATGAAAAAGAATCTTGCATTACGATTCACTTCACAATGAATAAGGGCTCGGATCAGCGCATTTGCGCCCTCGGTACCGAGCGCAAGGGTAAAAGGATCCATTCCCGATTATGAATGGAAACCTTGATCCATAATGAATTGATGCAATCAAAATATATATGAAAATAAAAAGAATACTGCGCTTGCGACTTTCACTTCATACAAATAAAAAGGGGAAGGATCAATTCCCGGGAAATAGCGGAAACATTGATCCAAGTAAACAATGCAATCTCAATAAAATATGAAAATGAAAAAGAACTGCACTTGCGATTTCACTTCATTCAAATAAAAAGGGGGAAAGGATCAATTTCCGGGTAAGCTCGGAAACTGATCCAAAAAGAGTATTGCTACAATCAAAATAAATATATGAAAATTAAAAAGAATACTGTACTGCGATTCCACTTCCATACAGAATAAGTTTTCGTGTCGAGCGGGCAACGAGCATACAGGTAAAAAAAAATATAAATGAAAAGAGCACTTACTTACGATTTCATCTACACATTTCCAACCAAAATATAAGCTCGGAGCGAGCGCTCTCCCGCCCTCGGCACCGAGCATACACAATACGAGGATCATTTCTGGGAAAAATGAATTCCCGCACTTACGCCCTTCAGTCCCGGCACTCGGGTAAACGAGGGCGTGGAGAAACCAAGATCCTTTAATTCACAATTGAATTCAATGGAAATAAATATGAAATGATTGTACTTACAATTCAGTTTCACTAGATAAATAGAAAAAGAAAAAACACAACCATGCGAAAGCAACGACGATGAAGTCGGGCAGAGAGCGATGATACACGTCCACACGCCAGCAGGCCGAAAGCAAAAGTGATTTGTTTACCTCCCAGTCGCGCAGCGCGCACCTGTCGGGACAAGCAGTTAACTACCGAACCCCTTGTTCGAAAGCTTACGACCTATCCAGCTGCCGCTAGTACCTTACCTATTGTAAAAGGACCTCAGGTTTGTATGCCGTGTCGGAACAAACAAACTTTAGAAATGCTGTAGCACAGCTGGATTCGCTGCAAACCAAATTTCAGAAAGACAATGAATACTATAATCAATATCAGGGAGTGATCGACAAATACCTGGAGGCAGGATTTATATATGAAGTAAAAGATCCAAAATAGAAGGATACTACATGCGCATTTCGGCATTAAAAAGGATAGCCGCACGACCCCCTAGAATCGTATTCAACGCCTCATCCAAAGCTAAGAATAATAAATCCTTAAGTGAATGCCTGTTACCTGGGCCTAATTTAGTAGAGTTGGCTATAATTTGCTTCTAAAGTTTCGAATGAATAAATACACCATGCTTGCAGACATAAGCAAAGCATTTCATAGAGTACTATTAGATCCCCGTGATGCCAAATATACAAGATTCCTGTGGCGAGAGGTAGCAGGTCAAGCGCTGACCTTCGCTTTCAGAGTCGTGGTGTTCGGCATCACGGCTAGTCCCTTTTTTGTTACAACAAGTGTTGAGTCATCATTTTAAGTTAGAAGGAAGACCTGAATTAAGCAAGTCCTTTTATGTTGATAACATGTCAGTACCTTTGAAAGTTTGGATGAGATGAAAAAGGAACAAGAATCTGTCCACGCAATTTTGGATAGGGCCAGAATGCCGTTAGAAGGGTGGGCAACAAACAGTATAGCCTTCGATAGCGAGAGGAGAGTGGAAAGAACCTGTGAATGTGAGCGTGCTCGGGGGCTGAGATGGGCTCGAGACGTCGACCGTCTGTGTGTGAAAGAGAGTGAGAGGATTCGTGAATTGGGGGAGGGATGGGTACCTACGAGGCGTAGGGTACTATCTTTGCTAGTATCAATTTACGATCCGCTAGGTCTAGTCAGTCCTTTATTTGTTAGGGGAAAACTGTTTCTCCAACAACTTTGGGAACAAGAGATTGGATGGGATGACGTGTTATGTAAGGAAAAGGCTAAAGAAGCGCGAGAACTGCTAGTAGAGTTAAAAGTCAGTCGGTGAGTTAACATTTCCGAGAGCGGCAGGAGTCAGAAGATCCGAACTCCATATATTCACCGATGCCAGTAGTAGGGCATACGGTGCTGTAGCATATGTCAGAGATGAAGAAAGTAACGTAAGATTACTCACCAGCAAAATGAGAATCACTCGAAAGGGATGCTCAAAATCACCATCCTAAATTAGAACTTTTAGCATTGCTGCTAGGTTGTAGGCTAGCGAAAACGATTAAAAAAGGGCTAATAGAGCCGCAAGAGATTAGTATCTGGTCAGATAGCAAAGTTGCATTAGCATGGGTGGCATCCCCGGATGCCAAGGACAACAAAAATATCTTTATATCTAACTGTGTGGCGGAAGTTGTTTTTCTCCGCCAGATTTGTGATTTCAGATTGAAGTATGTGCCCAGCAAACAGAATCCTGCTGATGTCTTGTCTAGGGGCACAACAATCCAGCAATTGCAGCAGAATCCTCTTTGGCGCCAGGGTCCAGAGTTCTTGGGAATCCCAGGAGAGCCTGTTCCCTTCAAAGAGGAAGATCTAACAAATATCAGAACCGTGGTAGCAGCGGTGCAGGAACTGAGGGAAGAAACAAGGTCTATTCCCCAGGAGGGATATGGGAACTACTACTCAGGGAGGTTGAGTTCCGAATTTTGATTAGAGTAACAGATTAGTGTTAAAGTTTGCAAAAGTGAAAAGGGATCCTTTTCAAGTTCGTTGTCTTATTAGAACAAAAATTCTATTTACCTACTGTGTATGCATATTTGGAGAGTGAGGTCAGACCCCATCGTGAGATATTGAATTTTGTGAGGCAATTAAGTCTAATAATAGTAGACAAATTGATTTGCACTAGGGGACGAGTGTCCCAAATTGAAGAGATGAAACATTTAATTCTTTTGCCTGCTAAGGTAGGGGGGGACACTTAGTCAGAGCATACTTAAAGTATTTGCATTGTTTGCACCTCCATTGTAATGTCAATACGCTAATGGCGATTTTCGACAGAAATGCTGGACGCCGGGCCTGAGGTCAATTGCTAAGCAAGTTGTACGGAAGTGTCCAGAATGCGTGCTAGCATTCCAACCGCTGATGAGACAACCACCACCACCCCCCCCTGCCGAAGGAAAGGATCACCTTGCAGAAAACCATTTGCCGCAGTCGGCGTGGACCACACCGCAGCCATACAAACCGAAAGCGCCAGGCTATATCCTCCTCGTGACATGCATGGCCACCAGGGCCGTGTATTTAGATTTCTGCCCCTCCTTAGATGCGGAGGAATTTGTTCTAGCTCTTCAAAGATTCAGTGCTACACATGGAGCCCCGCCATAATCACTTCTGATAACCACCAAACGTTCAAGACGGCCCAGCAACTCCTTCAGGGACTTTATGAAGAGGATGAAGTCCAGCAGTTCCTGAGGAGGACTGGCGTAGAATGGCGATTTCAAACACCTTGTGCGCCATGGAAAGGCGGTTTTTTCGAGCGTCTGATTGGTGTCACAAAACATGCCCTTCAGATTGCCCTCGGAGAAAGTATCTCCCGGAGGCCCACATATTAACTAGTGAAAGAGGCGGAGGCGGTAGTGAATAATAGGCCGTTGATGTATAGCGGTGACCAAGTGCGAGGACGAGGTCCTCACCCCCTCTCATTTAGTGCGAGGTCACTTAATCAACTTAATGGCACCTGTTTTGCCAGATGAAGACCTTAATGCTACCTTCACCTCCGAAAAGCTACGAGATCGATATCTTAAACTAACAGACACTTTGAAAGCCTTCCGAGAGAGGTGGAGGAAGGAGTACCTGAGTGCCCTAAGAACCCTGACACGATTGTCAGTCTGGGGAACCCACCAAGCTGCACCCCGGAGGCTTTCCAGAGATTCTTCGTAGTAGTAGTAGTAGTAGTAGGACAACGAGAGATCCTCCTACGGGAGTAAAAATGTTATTGTTAGTATACAATAAGGTTTTGTACATACTTACCTGGCAGATATATACTTAGCTATACGTCTCTGACGTCACGACAGAATTCAAAACTCGCGGCACACGCGACAGGTAGGTCAGGTGATCTACCTTACCCGCCGCTGGGTGGCGGATGTAAGAACCAATCTCCCTTTCCAGCCAGAATTTTTCCTTCCACCGGTCTCCTGAGGGGAGGCTGGGCGGGGCCATCAATCGATATATCTGCCAGGTAAGTATGTACAAAACCTTATTGTATACTAACAATAACATTTTTGTACATGAACTTTCCTGTCAGATATATACTTAGCTGATTGACACCCTTGGTGGAGGGAAAGAGACAGCATATAAATATGGAAAAAAGGGGAAACAAACACTAGTTGTAGGATGTAAAAACAACCCTTGGTTCTTACCTGTTTAGGCAGAAGACTTCGTAGTTACTGTCTATGAGTCTGCGTTGCCTTAAGAGCTTCAGCGAGGGCGTGACCTACAGCTGACAGACTCTTTGGGTCTATCAAAGGGATTTGGTTGTCCGCTTACTGAATAGAATCCGAGCAGGATCTGTCAACGGGGATTCGCCCACTTATATGACAGAACCTAACCACTATCATTGCAAGGAGCTCAAAACATACACCGATCACCTAACCAATCTAATCATTGTTAGCACTACGAAATGAAAAACATGCCTACCCGCATGTTTCTTTCAAACACCAAAAACTTACAACCTAACAAGGGGAAAAATATCTACTACTAAGGATATGTCTCAGCTCCCTGCCCCAGCACCGAATCCGCCGATACGTACGGGCCTAACCCGAAGCACTTTTCATACGTAATTTTGACGTCTCTCAGATAGTGGTTTGCAAAGACTGAGTTGCAACGCCAGAATGTTGCCTTCATAATATTACTCAGGGATATGTTTTTGTTAAAAGTCAATGACGTGGCAATAGCTCTTACCTCATGAGCTTTGACCTTAAGAACTTTGTATGACTTTGCTCACATATCGCATGCGCTTCTTTTCACCAGGCTTCTGATAAAGAAAGAAAGCGCATTCTTCGAAAGTGTCCTCCTTGGATCTCTTACAGAGCACCAAAGGTTGACATCATTGCCCTTAAGTTGTTTCTTTCTGTAGATAGAATTTTCAAACTTCTTACTGGGCAAAGAGACCTCTCTGCTTCCTCGCTACTAATGCAGACAATCCTTGTACTTCAAAGCTCCTAGGCCAAGGATTTGAGGGGTTCTCGTTCTTGGCTAAGAACGAAGGAAGGAATGAACAGATAGCTGCATCTCCTCTGAATCCCACATTTCCTTCTAGTGCATGGAGTTCACTAACCCTTTTTGCGGAAGCCAATGCCATGAGGAAAATTGTCTTCTTGTGAGGTCTCTAAACGATGCAGACTGAGGCGGTTCGAACTTATTGGACCTCAGGTAACGTAGCACTACATCCAGATTCCAACTCGGGAACCCCACCCCTGGAGAAACCTTCTTGGATGTTTTCTTTCAAACGATCTTATTAGATCATGAAGGTCCTTATCTTCTGAAATGTTTAAGTTTCTGTGCTAAACACTGCAGATAGCATGCTTACGATAGCCTTTAATGGTTGATACCGCCAATCCACTTTCTTCCCTAAGGAAAAGTAAGAAGTCTGCTATTTGTGTCAGAGGTACTGGAAGAGGAAAAGTGATGGTTCCTACACCATCGCCGAAAGAGCGTCCCGCTTCGATTGGTAGACTCTAAGTGTAGAAGGCCTTCTTGCTGCTGCGATAGCCGTTGCAACTCTTGCCGAAAAGCCTCTCGTTCTGACCAAACTTTTGACAGTCTGAAGCCAGTCAGATCTAGAGCGGGGAGGTTTTTGTGATACTTCTCGAAGTGGGGTTGTCTGAGCAGATCGATCCTCTGTGGTAATGTTCTCGGAAGATCTACTAACCATTCCAGTAACCTCTGTGAACCATACTTGTGCGGGCCAGAACGGGGCTACAAGCGTCATCCTTGCTGCCTCGATTCTGCAAATTTCTTTAGTCTCTCTCCAGTATCTTGAATGGAGGAAAAGCATACGTGTCTAGACCCTTCCAATCTAGTAGGAACGCGTCTATCGACACTGCCCTCGGGTCCGATATCGGAGAGCAGTAGTTGGCTATCCTCATATTTCTTGGCTGTGGCGAAGAGGTCTATATGAGGTTTGCCCCAAAAGCTTCCACAGGTCCTGGCAAACATCTTCGTGCAGATCCACTCTGCCGGCAGAACTTGATCTTTCCTGCTTAGGAGGTCTGCTCTGACGTTCTTTTCTCCCTGTACGAACCTGGTAAGGAGACAAATTCTTCCTTTTTTCTGCCCAAAAGCAGAAGTTCTTTTGCTGTCTCGTACAGGGAGAAAGAGTGAGTCCCCTTGCTTCCTGATGTAAGCCAGGGCCGTGGTGTTGTCCGAGTTGATCTGAACTGTTGAAGCTAGGGCGTGGGGCTCGAAAGCTTTGTTCAAAGCTAGCCAAACCGCCATCACTCCTTCTTGTTGATGTGCCAGGTCACCTGTTCCTTGTTCCAGGTGCCTGACACTTCTCTTGAGCCGAGCGTCGCTCCCCAACCTGTTTCCGAGGCGTCGGAAATACAACACTTGGTTGGGGTTCGGAATGTGAAGGGACATCCCTTCTGCAAACTTGATAGGGTTGGCCCACCAAGAGAGTCCTTCTTGATTTCCTTTGAAATCTCGAAGGAGAACTCTAGGTTTTGTGAACGACACCTCCAGTTTCGATGGAGAAAGAACTGGAGAGTCTGAGGTGCAACCTTCCTAGAGAAAGGAATTGCTCCAACGAGGAGAGTGTCCCCAACAAACTCATCCACTCCCTCGCTGTGCATACTTCTTTCTCTAGGAAGGCTTTGACTTTCTCTGACCCTCGGGCTATCCGTTCTGGAGACGGAAAAGCCCGAAAATCCAGAGAAGCCATCCGAATCCCCAGATAGATACGATCTTGACTGGGGATCAACTGAGACTTTTGAAAGTTCACCAAAAGTCCCAGAGAACTTGCCATGAAAAGAGTCTTTTGTAGGTCCTCCAAACATCTTTCCTGAGACTTGGCTCTGATCAGCCAGTCGTCCAAGTAAAGGGACACTCTGACTCCTCCAAATGTAGCCATCTTGCTACATTTTTCATTAGGCCTGTAAAGACCTGAGGGGCTGTTGAAAGGCCGAAGCACAAGGCCCTGAACTAGAATATCCTTCCTCCCATCATGAACCTGAGGTATTTCCTTGACGAAGGATGGATAGGCACATGGAAGTAAGCGTCCTGAAGATCTAGGGACACCATCCAGTCCCCTGGCCGAAGGGCCGCCAACACTGAGGATGTCGTCTCCATGGCGAACTTCCTCTTTTCTACAAAGAAATTCAGGGCGCTTACATCCAGAACCGGTCTCCATCCTCCTGAGGCTTTTGGAACTAGAAAAAGGCGGTTGTTAAAAGCCCGCTGAGCAAGGGTCGCTCACTAGCTCTATGCCTCTTTCTCGAACATTTGTTCCACTGCTTGTGTTAAAGCAAGGCTCATGATGGGATCCTTGTACCTGGCCACCAACTCCCTCGGAGTCGTTGTCAACGGTGGTCCTTTCCGTAAAAGGAATCAGATATCCTTTCCTTATTATAGAGAGGGACCAGTTGTCGCTCCTCTCGTTTTGTCCAGGCTTCCGAGAATCTTAGAAGTCTGGAAACACCTACTGGTGTTTGGAGGACTACTTCCCTACTTCTTAGCTCTGACAGAGCGTGAGAAGGATCTACCTCTCTTGAAAGTTCTATTACCTCTCGAGGTAGAGGCTCTAGAAGGGGGGCCCCTCGAAAGGGCTCCTGTCTAGCTGGAGTCTCCTTCTTAGTCTTCGTCTGGAAGGAGGTCTTAGGCTTCCGTGCCGACTGTGCGAGCATGTCCTGAGTCGCCTTCGCAGAGATAGATCCTGAGATGTCCTGGATTATCTTCTTTGGAAAAAGCAGAGGCGAGAGCTGCGAATACAGGAGAGAGGCTCTTTGGGCATGCGAAACAGACTTCGTCAGAAAAGAGAGCAGAAGACTGATCTCTTCTTAAGGATCCCTGCTCCAAAGAGGGAGGCTATTTCGCTCGATCCATCTCTAACTGCTTTGTCAATGCACGTTAGAACACTGTTTAGATCTTCTGGCGAAATAGCATCCGGGTTCTGAGTCTTCTTAGCCAAGACCCCCAAAGACCAGTCAAGGAAGTGAAGACTTCCAAGATCTAAACATTCCCTTCAGCAGGTGGTCAAGCTCGTTCATAGCCCAGGTCGTTTTAGCCGACAAAAGAGCCGAGCGTCGTGCTGCATCCACCAGAGAAGAGAAGTCCGCATCCGCCGATGAAGGAAGACCCAGACCTAAGGGTTCTCCAGACTCGTACCAAAATCCGAGTCTGCCCGTAAGCTTGGAAGGAGGGAAAGAAAACACAGTTTTCCCTTTCTCTTCCTTAGAAAGCAGCCAATCACCAACACCTCTCAAAGCCTTCTTCATTGAGATGGTTGGCTCATCCTCACACAAGAGGAAACTTTCGTCTTCTTCGAAGTCGAGAATAAAGAGAGAGGAGACGGAGGAGCGACAGAAGTAAGGGAGTCTCCAAACTCTTGAAGAAGTAGATCTGTAAGGATCTTGTAGGACGAAACTGACGAGTCCTTCACCAATCCTCTTCTGAAGGTTCAACTTCATCCACTGAAGAACCCTCCGCTTCTTTACGAGTGCAGTTAGCCTTCTCTAAAGAAATGCGCCTTGTTCCAGAGAGTGTCTAGTAGTAGACTGGCGCCTATCAGGGGAAGCCAAAGTTTCTGGAGAGCTCCTCTCGAATGAGTCCTTCCTACTCTGATGAGTGCGTGCGTCTTTGTTCCTTAATCCTACTCCTAGAATTCCGGGCTTCCAAGGGGGAGCGCCTGCTAGGAGAGGAGAGCCTACTATGCTCAAGGCGCTTCTCAGGATCCATGCGCCTGTTCAAAGGAGAGCGGCTGCCAGGCGAGCTGCGCCTACCATGAGGCGAACGCCTACTAGGCTCTTGGCGCCTACTTACAGGAGAGCGAAGGTCTGGAGAAGGTCGCTTACTAGGAGACCGGCGTCTACCATGCTCCACAAACTTCGCTCCCGACTTGTGTGTCTCTTCAAAAAGGTAGTCTCCCAGAAGAGACATATCTTTCAGGCTCTACGCGCCTGTCCTGAATCGAGCGGCTAAAAGTAGAGCCGCGCTTATCAGGAGAAAAGCGCCTATCAGGAGAAAAGCGCCTATCCTCCGCACCACGCTTGGGAGCGGGAGAGCGTCTACTTGGGGAGTAGCGCCTACTAGGCTCAAGGCGCCTAACAAAAGGCGAGATCCTGTCTCAGACGAATCCATCAAAGAGTAGGCTCTCTTATCCGGAGAATGAAGGATCTTCGTAAAAGAGCGCGAGGACGAGGCTGTACGCCTGTCTTTAGACGAACGCCTACTAGTCGCTAGATCCCTTCCTACTGGAGAGATGTAGTCACAGGAGAAAGCTTCTTGGGCGATTGCTGCCTGGAAGACGACAAGCGCCTGCTGAGGAAGAGCGCCTCCTTCCATCCGCTGATAAAGGAGAGAGAACCGACTCTGACTGAGACGGTAAGACAGGTGAGGAATCCTAGACTTCTTGACAGGGAGAGAGACGTCTTTCCGACGCGTTCCTCCTGCCAAGGAGCCCGCCAGTGCCGAAATCTGCGCTGCAGTCCCGCAAGAATTCGAGCTGGAGATCTTGTAAAATCCTCCACCGGAGAAGAGGCTCGAAGCCTACTATGAGGCTAGAACTCTGCTCCCTCTGGGTTCTTGATCTCTACTTCCGGCTCTTCTGGAAAACTTCCGGGCTGGAAGGAAAGGAGACCCAGGCGCCTTCCAGGCTCTCTTCAGCGGTCGTGAAGAATCCGAGGCGCTCCATCCTCTTCTAGGTGAAGGTGAGGAAGACGAAGCGAAGCATTGGCGCAATACCTCCTCTTTGCGCGAACAAGGGCAGCCTGGGTACGAGCATCAGGATCTACCGAGGGGACGCCTGATCGGTGGGGGAGTTCTCCCTAACCTTCCTGCGGCTTTTGACTTTCCTCCTCCACTGGGACTGGGAGTCTGGAAGAGGTCTAGGCCTGGAAGCATTAAGGAGCCGATCAGACGCACCCTCCACTGCACTGGGGTCACTGCACAATTCACCTTCACTACTCTTACCTTGCAACGAACGGATCTTCTTTTCCATGCTAAGGATCGTGGCTCTCATGGTTGCCACTTCCATAGTCGTATCCTTAGGTTCGATGCAGGGCGCAGGAGCTGAAACTGGAGAAGGTTCTAATGCTACACAACAAGGATTTTCTTCTAACTCGCTATACGAGACTTACTAGAACTCCTAGAAGAAGCCTTTCTCACCCTGTCTTTCTCTAACTTCCTCAAGTAAGAAGAAAAGAGCCTTCCATTCACCCTCATCCAACTCTCACACTCATTACACGGGTTATCAAAAGAACATTCTTTACCTCTACATTTAAAGCAAACTGTGTGAGGATCTACCGTAGCTTTCGGTAGTCTCACCTTGCATTCATCCATAGCGCACACTCTAAACATAGAAGATTTCTTAACCTCTAACTCAGACATCTCGAAATCAAAGAAAAATCCAAATCAATATCCAAAAACCAAAAACAATCCACAAATGCGTATGCCAAGCCAACAAGATCAGGTACTTCACCGAAACGTCAGTCCAAATAAATCCACGGCAACGAGAAATGAATAAAGCTGTCAGGTACGGTAACAACCACAGGTGTAGTCGTCACCGGCGACAGAAAAATTCTGGCTGGAAAGGGAGATTGGTTCTACATCCGCCACCCAGCGGCGGGTGGAAGGTAGATCACCTGACCTACCTGTCGCGTGTGCCGCGAGTTTTGAATTCTGTCGTGACGTCAGAGACGTATAGCTAAGTATATATCTGACAGGAAAGTTCATGTACAAAAAAATGATGAGACAGATATCACATGTTTTAAAAAAAGCATCCCAATTTCGGACAGCAGAGAGGGGGCAGGGGCTGGGGAGCAGGGGGAAAAGGGCCCACCACTTCTGACACATGAGACAGTTCAAAGCTCAAAATCAATCGGTCATATGAGCACCCAGATACCGCAATATGGTAGAAGTAGTAGTGAGTAGTAGTGACTTATGAACAAATGGTTCCCGAGTGTGTAGCACAACCATTCTTCCCTCAGGACTCCCAACTGAAAAGACCGACGAGGACTCGCCCTGAATTTCTCCTTCAGTTTCGAGATGTCGGTGCCCTCGGTTCCTTTTGGACACTTGTATTCCATCCTCCCACTGGAGGGGAGTCGATGTTTTGACTCTTGTTGGATTTTGAGGGCTGGTTTCTGGATAGTGATGCTTGCTGCTTCACCTGTTAAGAGGCTACCATAGTTGTCTTTTTGTGTATGACTTGGGTGCCTTCTATCAGCTCTTGTTGTGGGTATCTATACAGTGCTGGTGGATGGGCCCATTCAGAGATGTATGCTGGCTCACAGATATCAAACCGACTCCGAGTATCCAAGAGTCGACTCATATACTCCCCTCCAGTAAGAGAAGGAATGCACAAGCAACAGGACCAGCCAGCACACCCCCCAAACAGCCAGACGCATCACGTCCATATTTTGTCACCAAGCAAAGCCAAGTAACATCCTTTCTCAAGTCACCGACATGAACCTTGAGCCATAACTAGAGTAGAGCATTTAGACACGCGTGTTCACAAATTTTAAATAACACATTTATGAATACACAGGCATTGTATATGTGTGCCTTTTACATATGTTGTCCAGTTCTATTAATTTTTGTACTGTACCTAATTTGCAAACAAAAATTGTAAGATTTGACTGAATTTTAAGCACAAATTTAAGGTAAACACTCAGCTCAGCATATGGTATCATATTTTTAATGGATCAAGAACACTAGCTCCAGATGGAAGCTTAGTTTGTCTCCGATGTTTAGGGGCAAAATTACCCCGGGCCAGGTCAGGGCTCAGTGCCCTAAATGAGGTAAGGAAGGTGAGGTCTGGTTAGGTGAGGATATGGATTGGTTAGGTTCATTTTTGCCTGCAGAACCTGTTCCCTTAATTCTACACTTGACCTAGCACCTCAGTGGCTTGGTCGGATTGGTCTTGGCCTGCCACCTCTGTGGCCGCGAGTGCAATTCTCGAGCTTTCCATTGAGGGATCAGAGATGTGTACAAACAATACATCTGACCTGACTAGTAATTTAACCACAGATTCACAGGTTTACTTCATATATCATACAAACTCATTGTATACAAAACTGTTTTTGAATGTTTGCACTTTTAATCCCTTGACCAACCAGTACCCATGCAGGTCTCAAGGTCATTCTCTCCACACGATGATGTAAATAGGTCGTGATGCCAGATTCCAAGTCGGTAGTCGTTTGATAATGCCACAGTTTGGCGAAACAGTTGTCATGACAGAAACCAATAAATGGAAGGAAGTCTGCATATTCTTCACCAGACTTTACCTTCCTAACCTCACTTAGAGCGCTGTGCCCTGACCTGACCGAGGGAGTTTTGCCCACCCCACCAATGGACTATGTAACCTTTCGTTCAGAAGTAGTGTTAGAGACTGATCCCATCATTCTGCAAACTACCCAAATATGACAATAAAGTGCTACATACTGAGTGTTTCCTTGAAATTGTATATTTCAGTAAAAGCTTACATTTCTTCTGTTCGCAAATGCAAAAAGTAAGGTGGAAACTTGAATAAAACTTGATAACATATGTAAATTCAAATTGTCTGTTTATACATGCATGTGCATAATATTAAATTTGAGTGTATGTGTGTGGCTAATTGCTCTACAATAATCACTTAGTCTATATACACCCTTGTACATAGTAGTACTATTCAGTTTCCTGTCGAACGCAAAGAAGATATTCTAAACTTTATGGACGATAGATAACATATAGACTTTGCAGCTCCTAAATATACCACTCAGTATAAATAGCAAAGTAGATATAGGTGCAAAGGGTTGATAAACTGACTACCTATGTATTGTAGACTACAATAGATAAGTAGTCCATAGTGTAAATATGTTACAATTTGATCACAGCTTTCCCAACATCATTGTGACCAACAGCCTTTACCATCCAGGCATCGTGAAACCACTTAACATAAATGGACGAACTGCCTCTGTCACACCTTTTCATCTTTTGGAATCACCCTTACTAATTCAAATTCAAAAAGTTTATTGATATACATCAAATGGAGTGCAGCAGCATATGCTGCTATACTCACCCACAAAATTCAAAAGATTACGTTACACTTATATTATATTTTGTTCATGAAACTTACCTGTCAGATATATATATGCTGTATTCTCTTAAGTCGGACAGAATTTCTAAAACTTACGACACACGTAGTGGGAGTTAGGTGGTTAGTACCCATTCCCGCCGCTGGGAGGCGGGTATCAGGAACCATTCCCATTTTCTATCAGATTTTCTCTGTCGCCGGTACTGTAAAACCTCGTTTCCAGTACCTCCGTCTCAGGATTTTGGAAAACTTCTTGGCTAATTGAGTATCCTATTGACTTTTGGTTTTTTGACTTTGGATCGGTAGCTAGGCACACGTTGATTGTGGATTGATTTGGATTTTGGCTTGTTTTTTCTTTTAACAAAGATGTCTGGGTCTAGTTCGGCTAGCGCCAGGGTATGTGGTAAGGATGAATGCAAGGTGAGGCTACCGAAGGCTTCGGTGGACCCTCACACAGTATGTAAGAGTTGCAGGGGACAATTGTGTGTATATGATCATCGCTGCAAAGAGTGTGAAAGTTTGACTGATTCCCAATGGAAGGCGTATGAATCCTACGTTCAAAAGTTGGAGCGTGATAGAATAAGGAGGTCTTCCTCTAGGAGCAAGTCAGAGAGTAGACAGGGCAGTAATGTTTCTCCCTCTAACCCTCCTGTAGAGTTTGCAACTCCTAACCCTGTAGTGTTGCCTTCGGGCCCTCAAGTGGTGTCTGCGGAGGGTAATGCCCTTTCTGTTATTTTGGATTCGTTACGGAATCTCGAATCCAAAGTGCTCGCCTTAGAAAATAGGCATAGTGCAGTGAAGTACAGTGATAGTGCCCCTATTGAAGTGGAGGGGGCGTCAGATCGGCCCTATAGGGCCTCTAAGCTGGGACCTCTGGCGGACTCCCAGGACTCAGGGAGAGGGCATGTCGAAGGCCGAAGGAGGGTTACGGGGATCCCCCACCGATCTGATGTCCCTTCAGCAGTACCTGTAGACGCTTCCCAGGCTGCTAAGGAGCGTGCTCGTGCATGTCTTCTGAAGGATTGTTTTTCGTCTTCCGACGCGTCCTCCCCACGCAAGGGGTGGGATTCTTGTTCGGATTCGCGGCCTTTGAAGAGGAGCTTCCAAGAGCAGGACGCTTCACGTCCTGTTGTGTCTGATCTGCGGTCTTCGCCGGAGAGCTTCGCCGCTTTTCCACCACAGAAGAGGACTAAGACGTCATCCGACGATGACGCCTTCGAGCGCCCCAGTCGCTCTAGATCCAGGGCAGTTCCTGTGAGAAGGAAGAAGGCGTCCCCTCACCCCTCGTCTTCTCACAGCCGCAGCTCTTCACCTCGCTCGTCTCTTTTGCCTGTGTTGTCGCCCTCTAGATTTCGTACTGCTCCCCAGCGTTCTTCTAGAGGTGACGGCGAACGTCTTGTGGCACGTTCTCCCTCGGAGAGAGAGCAACATCACTGCTTTCGGGGCAAGGATTGTTTTCCTGCTCCTTTGGACGCTCCCCTCTCTTCTCTGCGTGACGCTCGGTATTCCGATCATGACGCTTCTGCTTTTGAGGACGTTGCCCCTGTTGGATCTTCTTCAGTGCTTGCTGCTTCACGCAGTAAAGAGCGTGCTTCTAAGCATGTTGCCCCACGAGCTCTTAAGACCTCTTGTCATTCTGCTGCGCCGCAGACTTCTCGTTTGGATGCCCAACGTGACGTTTGTTTTGACACTCGTCAGGACGCGGGGCGTGACGCTTTGTTGGACGCTCGTAAGGACTCTTCGCTGGACGCTCGTAGGGACACTCGGCTGGACGCTGACACGGACGTTTGTCGACGCTCAGACGCTATTCCTGACGCCGTTCGTGACGCTTTTCTCCCCCAAGCAACACCGCGTCTGTCTTCGCTTCAGGAAGTGGTTGATTCGGTCCCTGAACCTGCTGGAATGGAGGATGCTATATCTAGTGCTTTGCCTTCATTGTCTCGGCATCGTTCTTCGATGAGACTTGGACCTAAAGGTCTTTTGCCCCTTCCTTCGGTGGTGCAGTCTAACAAGGAAGAAGGGGAGTTAAGCTGTCCTTCGGATGATGTGAACGAAGAGCAACCTTCTACGTCTGCTTCGTCGGATTATCAAGTCTTGGCTCACCTTCTCCGTGACTCGTTCTGTGAGACCTTTCAACCCTCTGCTCCGCCTTCTCCTCCTCCTCCTCCTTCGCAATTTTCATCTTCGAAAGCCAGCAAGACCTCGGGTTTTGTCAAGATGAGGACATCCCTGTCTACCAAGAGAGCTTTCCGTAAAGTCCACGAATGGATGGAGTCAAGGAAAGCGCAAGGGAGGAACACCTTTGCCCTGCCTCCGTCTAGACTTAGCAGTAAGGCAGGGATGTGGTATGAAACAGGAGAAGACGTGGGTCTGAAGGTTCCTGCTTCTGCTCAAGGGGACTTTGCCAGTCTCGTGGATGCACCGAGAAGGTCACTCCTTGCTTCGGCAAAAGTGACATGGACGCCTTCAGAACTTGATCACCATCTGAAAGGCCTCTTCCGTTCTTTAGAGGTGTTCAACTTCTTAGACTGGTGCTTGGGCGTTCTGGACAACCAGTCTCGTAAGCCTGATTCGATTAGCCTGGGGGAGCTGTCCAGTGTCTTGGCATGTATGGACAAGGCCGTCAGAGATGGTTCGGAGGAGCTAGCCTCTCATTTCTGCACAGGGCTGTTGAAGAAGAGAGCACTGTTTTGCAATTTCACAGCTAAGTCTGTCTCTCCCTTGCAGAAGGCGGAACTGTTGTTTGCTCCCTTTTTGAGCCATCTCTTCCCCCAGGCTATGGTAAAGGATCTTGCAGTCAGTTTGCAAGAAAAGGCCACACAGGACCTTCTGGCCCAATCGTCATGACGTCCTGCTGGCCCTTCGACGTCTTCAGGACATCAGTCTATTAAAAGACAGAAGCCCTTTCGTGGTGGAACATCTGCTAGATCTTCCCCCCCGAGGAAGAAGCCTTCCCAGAGGAAGAGCCCCTGAAGAAATGAGAACCCTGTCCTTCAGTCGCTGGTAGGAGCCAGGCTACGTTTTTTCGTGGAAGCCTGGAGAGAGAGAGAGGCGGACACCTGGTCTCTCAACATCTTAGAGAAAGGATACAAGATCCCTGTGTACGACTCCCAGGGATTTGTCTCCCTCTTATCATCGGGAGAAACGACGAATCCTTTTCGATCTGCTCGAGCAGATGCTCGAGAAGCGAGCAGTGGAACAGGTCTTAGACCTGGAGTCACCAGGCTTTTACAACAGATTGTTCCTGGTGCCAAAGCAGTCGGGAGGGTGGCGACCAGTATTAGATGTAAGTCGTCTGAACCTCTTTGTGGAGAAACAGAGGTTCAAGATGGAGACACCTCAGTCAGTCCTTGGGGCCTTAAGACCTGGAGATTGGATGGTATCACTCGACCTTCAGGAGATGTTTATTTTCACGTCCCGATACATCCCCAATCAATGAAGTACCTTCGGTTCGTCCTGAAAGGGAAGGTATTTCAGTTCAGGGCTCTTTGTTTCGGACTGAGCACGGCCCCGTTAGTGTTCACCATCTTGATGAAGAATGTGGCGAGGTGGCTCCATCTCAACAACATCAGAATATCTCTCTATTTGGACGACTGGCTCATACGAGCTTCTTCGCAAACCCGGTGCCTGGAGGACCTGCAAACGACTTTGACCTTAGCTACGTCCCCGGGACTTCTGGTAAACTTCGAAAAGTCACATCTGACCCCAACACAGTCCATCGTGTATCTGGGGATTCAGATGGATTCAGTGGCTTTTCGAGCTTTTCCGTCCCAGGAACGTCAGCAACAAGGCTTAAGGAAAGTATCAACCTTTCTAGGGAAGGATTCATGCTCGGTGAGGAATGGATGAGTCTGCTGGGGACCATTTCCTCACTGGAGAAGTTTGTTTCCCTGGGGAGGCTGCACCTCAGACCTCTTCAGTTCTTCCTGTCAGACAGCTGGACAGACAAGAACAACCTAGACATGATCCTGAGAATCTCGGAAGAGGTAAAAAGCCATCTAAGATGGTGGCTCGATCCGCTGAAGCTGTCAGAGGGAATTTCCCTCAAGCTTCAGAGCCCCGACCTAGTGTTGTTTTCCAACGCATCTACCACGGGGTGGGGAGCGCAAACTAGGGGGGAAGAAGTGTCAGGCACCTGGAGAGGGGAACAGGTAGCCTGGCATATCAACCTCAAAGAGCTGGCAGCAATCCAGTTGGCGCTCCAGTTCTTTCAAGACAAAGTCTCCCGTCGCGTAGTCCAGGTCAACTCGGACAATACCACAGCCCTGGTGCCTACTTAAAGGGAGGACGCTACTCTGATCCCTGTTCGCTCTAGCAAATGAGATTCTCTTATGGGCGAAAGCACGGGAAGTCACGATCCTAACAAGGTTCGTCGCCAGAGTAGAGAACGTCCGTGCGGATCTCCTACAGGTCGGCAAGGAAACAACTGCTGCCGACGGAGTGGACCCTCCATCAGGAGGTATATGCCAGGAGCTGTGGAGTCTTTTGGGGAATGTCCCTCTTAGTAGACATCTTGCGCGATGTCAAAGGACAATGAGGCTACCCCTCTCTATTGCTCCCCTGTTCTAGATACCAGGAGCAGTGGCAATAGAACTTCCCTCCCTTCTATGGGACTGGAACCGGTCTGGATCTCTACGACCCTTTCCCCCGCGTTCAAGATTACTGGGTATAAGTGCTGCGGAAGTTCGCAGCTTCGGAAGGGACGAGGCTAAGAACTAGTTGATCGGCCCATTCTGGACCCGCGGCAGACCTGGTTCCACCGAGGAGGTTCATTGTCCTTCCATAGTAGAACTTTCCGAGGATGCTTCCCGTCAACGGCGAGATCCTACTCAAACAGGCCCCCACTTCGAGAGGTACCCATCAAAAAGAAACCTCTCTGCTCTGAGTCTGACCTGCGTTTCAGTACTATCCAGAAGTTGGCCAGAGCGAGAGGTTTTTTCAAGACCTGTTGGGCAAGAGCTACTATCGCCCCACCGGCATAAGGCGGTCCTTCAATCGATTGCAGTGGTACCAACTCGAAGTGGGCAGCTTTTAGGGGAGCTGGGTGCAAGAAGGAAAGGGAGCGTTTTCCTCCACCACCACGCCACCGACCTCTGTGAGCCAGGATCGCAGACTTTCCTCCTTTACCTAAGACGAGAAGTTAAAGTTAGGCAGTGGCCTAAGATTATTAAGGGCTACAGAAGCGTTTCCTATCTGTAGTCTTTCGGCACAGAGGCCTGGATCTAGCCTAATACCAAAGACTTCTTCACGATCTCTTGAGATCGTTTGAGATTATACCAAGGTGTGTCCTCTCCCTAAGAGTTGCCTTGCTTGGAACTTAAGACGTGGGTCCTGTAAGTTTCCTGATGTCGGCCTAGCTTCTTGGAACCACGTCACGACTCGTCTTTTTTTCGAGACATAACTCAAAGAAAGACTATTTTTCCTAACTGGCTTCTTGGCGATCGGGTGTGAATGGAGAGGTTATGCGTAAATACAATAGCGATCAGTAAACACGGCTCCGGTTTCCAAAGGAAAAAAATAATGCAGTTTGCTTTCTTTGGATATGACGAAAATGCCCTCCAATACCTTTTCGCCTGCAAAGTAAATCTTTCGAAATTAAGGGTATGGCTGAGATCATTGGTCGGGAGCCAGAAAGTCCTGGGCCCTGGTCAGGGCTTAAAACTAAAACTACCTGGCGAAATAAAAACTGAAGGAATGTAGAGGTCCTTCTGAGAACTTGTGGTGTTCAGTCAGAGGACCAGATTGCCCATGTCTAAAAGATGCTTTGTTTGTGCATGTCTTTCTTGTGGGCGGGTACACCGATCTAAGGGAGGCGCCACTCACCATGCAATGTACAGTGAACTTGAGACTGTTTAAAGGTGAACGCCACGAAGTAAGGGCTTTTATTTCGAACCATCCCGGTAGCCCCCTGGTAGCCTTCCGAAAAATATGGCTCTCAACGACATTTTGAGTGACAGCCTTCTTTGGGCGGAGCAACTCGGTTTGTTCGCCTCACACCTGACCTACGGGAGGTGGGAGGAGACGTACGAGAAACTGTTATTGTCCGCTAGGGCCCATTGCTGAGTTTGCCGCAGACACTATCTTGGGGGGTATTTTAGGGGGGTAGGAAGGTAGCACTCATGCCTTTCCCATTAGAAAACAGGGTAGGTGAGTTTTTTGTTTTAACATTTGTAATTGTTCGTTTGGTGGTTGTTAGGGTCGACTGCCCTAAGGGTGGACTTCCTTCCGTTAGGCCTCAATTATGTGGGATTTTTTTTGTTTTTTTCATTTCGCTAGTTAGGTGGTAGGGTTTTTGGCCTTTGTTGCCCACTCATAAGTATGGTCCGATGGTCTAGTTCATACTTGTTGGTCAGTTCCCCGTCCCCGTTGGACAGATACATCTAGAGCGCACCAGGCTGTTCTTTTTAAAACCCTTGGTACCCACCCCCCCCCCCCCCCACAGGTCACCTTGCTTGGTGGCAACCTCGAGAAAGCCAGAAGCCAGACTTAATAGTGACAAGTAATCACGAAGTCAGCTATATGCTAACAGGTAAGGAACCAAGATTGTCAAATCATCTACATGTTATATGTTTCCTTAAATAAAATCCTATTCTGGTCGTTCTCCCACCCCAAAAGGTGGGGATTCAGTATATACATATCTGACAGGTAAGTTTTCCTGGAACAAAATGAAAGTGTTGTTAAGATACAATGATAACGTTTTGTTCTCATGACTTACCTGGCATATATTATATTTTAAGTTTTTTAAGGTTGCCCACCCACCTCCCCTCAGGAGACAGTGGGGATAGAAAATCTGATAGAAAAGGGAATTGGGAATTGGTTTCCTGATACCCGGCCTCCCGCTCCAACGGCGGGAATGGGTAAGGGTTAATCTGCCGGACTTAACTCCCACTAGTTGTGTCGTTAAGTTTTAGAAATTCTGTCGGACTTTCAGAGAATGATACAGCTATATATATCTAGTATATCTGCCATGTAAAGTATGAACAAACTGTTTATTGTATCGTTAAACAATTATCATTTTGTTAACAATTCGAGGAAGGTTTTATCATTAGTCTGGGATTTCTTTATAAGCAAACGTGGCAGTTTCCTTCGTGGTTATATAGTAACTATTGGCTGATTAAAGTGCCTGTGTCCCAAGCAACTTATATATATCTATATATATATTTATTTAAAGTTTTGTCGATATATCTGCGTATTATAATATAATATATATTATTATATATAATATAATATCTATATAGTATAATAATAGTAATATCTATATAGGTCTAAATAAGAAAGGAGCCCATAAAAAAACGTCCCAAAAAATGTAGAGGAGGAAAAGTAACTCTAGTATTTGTTTCAGAGAACTTGGAGTGCTGTCATCTCTTCGTCAGGGTATAGTGTGAATGAAAAAGTTGTTTACAGAAAAGGTGGTATTTGTATACAAGAGATCCGTCCAACAAGTAAGCCAAATTTAGGTTCACCCCCGCTGATAATCTTTGCTTTTAGCGTCCTTCTTGAAGTCTTTCATTCAACCCAACGCCCTTAATAAAGATTTAAAGGTAAGTTTATCAGGCGGGGGGGTAGACCTAAACATGTGGTGTTGGTGGGACTTGTGGTCTTGGGATCGGTTCTTCTTGGTATAATAGATACCAACCTTTTCTGTAAACTTTTCTCATTCATATACCTGAAGAGAGAGAGTACAGCAGTGTCCTCTGAAATATAGTACTTTTCTTCTCTTACATTTTGGTGTTTTTATCGGGCTCCATTTTATTAAGATGGAAATTCCTGTTTTTGTTACAGAACATTTTTTACAAGTCAAGTAATATTTAAATTATATATATATATTATATATATTGTATATTATAATATTATATAAAGGAAGGACAGGGTGGACCAGGAAGATAGCCGGTCATCAGGTGATAAATACATTTAGTTGCCGGAGTCGTTTCCGTAACACATAGTTTTACATCAATCAATATTAGAGTCGTTGTTTTATTTAAGCAGTTGGTGACCCAAGTTGAACTCATCACACCTCCCTCTTGTACAGTTTGTATCTGGGTTGACTCCGGTCTTTCTTAGCTGCTTCGTTCTCCCTTCTCTCCGGAATCACTCAGTCTTCAACTTTTTAGTCTTAGCAGGTGTCTTTTTAAATTGCTTTTCATTTTATTGTATGTTTTTTGTTTTGAATATTTGTTTTGGAGACTTCTAAAGTCCAAAGTTTATGTTTCAGTCATGGTGGGTTTTTAATTGTTTGTTTGTTTCTCTTTTAGCCTTGATGATGTAACTATGTGGTTACGAAAACGCCTCGTCGGCAAAATAAATGTATTATCACCTGATGACCGGCTATCTCCTTGTCTCCCTGTTCCTTTCATTTTCAATGCTGTGGTGCCTGCTGTTCGTCCAACGTTTTCTGTCTTATTATATTATTATAATACTAATATATATAAATAATAAGATTAGTTAAGTGAATATATATAAGTTTATATATATATATAGGTTATATATATATGATGAGGTATAATATATAGATACATATACTATAATATTATCATATTATATAGATAATAGTATAATATATATGTGATATTGTATCTCTATATTATATATGCCCAATTGTTAATAGGCAAACAATTGTGTGGCCCCTCGTTAACTTCTAGAATTATTTGCTCTTTTTGGATACGCTTGTCACTACAAAGCCTGGAGATCCAAGTTCAAAGAAATTTGAAAAAGAAATTGTGATGTCTGGTCCTGGGAAACGAACTCAGGTCCCAATAATTCACCTAGAAAGAGAGGAGACGAGAGAGAGACCGAGAGAGAGAGAAAGGAGACAAGACGAGAGAGAGGAGTGAGATTAGTGGAAGAGAGAGAGAGAGAGAGAGAGAGAGAGGCACAAATTAAAGTGTTGTTGGCGCTTCTAATAAAGAATCATTATTTCTGAGAATCTCTGGGTCAATCGACATAATATCTATCAGAAAACAGATCTTAGCGATTCATTTTATATCCCAGTAATGATTGCGTATTTGTTTCACTAAGTTGAAAAACGAAAAAGGACTTTGTGAATAGTATTTGTTGCAAAGTGTATATCTTTATAGTGGAAGTCTATAGTTCAAACTAATTCAGGCTTAGAAGAGACTCATGAACTTTGGTATCTAAGGTAGTTGTTTACTCTGTTGAGTGACCTGACTTGACCTTTTCCTAGTTTCTATGACAGTCATGATTAATTGCAACCCTTCATCAGGATGTCACATATAAATTGATAGTTTTATCCAATATGATTAGGATGGTCAAGGGTCAAAGGAAAACTGCCCCAAAGAACTCTGAGGCTGAATAAACAAGATATGAATTCGTATGCAAAACTGGAAGTTAATCGAAGATATTTTTGTTGTCCAACTGTCATACGTTTGAATGGTTATTTTTACCATATTATTATTATTGTTATGGAATTAGAGGGAGAGACAAAGAAATGGTGACCTGAGCTTTATGAGCAGAAGTCGCCCGTGCCAAGCCTTTGCAACTAAGGCTGAAGTGGAAATGGCTCAAACTGGAACGACTCCTATATATATATAATATAGTATATATAGTGATATATAATCTCTATATATCTATAATATATATATCTAGTATAAGTATCTGGTATTATTTCATATATGTCGTAGTATCTATTCTTATATCTATAATCTTATCTTATTATATATAGTATTATATATATATATGATATTATATCTACGTAATAAATATATAGTATAGAGTATAATAGTAAAGTTAGTAATATATATATGGTAAGACATAGGGTTTTTGATTAATTATATATTGTTGTTCGTGCATTCTTTCTCTGTAAGACCCTGTGGAATGTGGGTGTCGCGGGCAGAGTAAACGACCTGAGGAATAGCTGATCAATGCGTTTGCTAGGGGATGGCGTGAGATAAAAATGCTTAGTCAGGCAAGTCAATGTATGAGCAGTTTATGAACTCTTATTCCCAAAGTGGGCCACTTTGTGAAAACCTAGATTGCAGGCTAGCTAAGAACCGCGAGGCGTTGTCGAAGTGTGGCATTCGTGATGTTGCAGTCGTGTGCGCCTCTTGTACGATTGCTAATAAAGCCGAAGAGTGATGGGAAGACTTGCACAGAAACATTCGGGGAGGAGGCGGCGTAAGCCAATGGATGGCAGATGTCCAAAGGTGTTTTTTGATTTATCAGGTTGAGTGATTAGTTCCGGTGGATTGGAATGGGTAAGTGTTTTACCACCTTTGTACTTTAGTGTCCAAAAGGGGTGGCTTGTTTGATATCTTGGTAACAGATGGTTTACATCGTTTTATTAAACTTTGTCATTTAAACTTGGTGTGTTGCTTGACTTACCGGAATGTGTTTTTCTGTATCTTTGAACAGATGGTTCGGGTGGATTTCGGTGGGTGACAGAGTTTCCTTGGGGACCAGGGAAAGGTGGTGACCCGTTTTGGGTTGGGTGAACTTGACAATGAGTTGGTTTTAAGTTAGTCCCTGTAAGACTGGATTACTTAGTTTAATCGACTTAGTTATTATTGTAAAGAATAAACGTTATGTTATGATGCAACTCTCCCCTTCATTTTGTCATTACCTGTTAGCAATGGCGAGCGAAAGAGGTGGGGAGAGAAGAGTGGCAAGAGAGAGGGATGAGAGGAGGATGTTTGAGAGAGAGAGAGATTGGGGGGTTGGGGCTGATTGCCGTGAGAGAGAGAGAGAGAGAGAGAAGAGAGGCTGGTGTATGTAAATGGAGTTGTATGGGGGTTCTGCCTTCCGTTTTCGGTGTGTCCAACTCTTACCGTATTGAAATACATGGGCGGTTTTCCCCAATGTTTTTCTATATATATATATAATATTTATATTATATTTAATTTAATATATAGTATATATATATATATATATATATTATATTAAGGAGGAGAGAGAGACAGAGAGAGAGAGGATAGATTGAGGAGAGAAGAGGACGAGAGAGAGGAGAGAGAAGAGAGGAGAGTGTGTTTGTTTTAAAAACTCTTAATGATTCTATTCAGAATGGAAATGGAGTGCTAACAGCCATATTCATCCATTGTTGCCTCTGAGCACTTATCGTAACTTTATATCTTCTAAGTCGGCCCGTCTCTTGGCGGGCCATCTTGTATTGAAACACATTCAATTGCGGCCTCAATGGGCTGGAACTGAATTGGCTTGTTTTCGTCCGCGCTGCAAGATTTGTCGGAAATCTTATCCAAAATCCAGTTTTCCAAGGTTTTATTTAGATGGTTTAGAATTTGGTCTTCCATGGACGACTTTCATTGGTTTGCAATTCAAGCAATACAAAAATAAAATTCATGTCTTTCGATTAAACATGCCCATGTTTTTGTGCATACCAGACTCCTTTCTCCTGTAATCAGCCTCAAAGTTGTTTTCTTTTGGGCACTTTTCCTTTGAACGTCTCATCCTTTGGATCAAAATGTGTAATTTGGCTTCAAGTTTTGTTGTGTCGACATTCTGACGAAAGTTCGCCATTCGTTCAAATATAACTGTCATTGAGAAGATGGTCAGGTCAAGGGTCACCTAAGAGGACCCTCAATTTACACATACCCATTAAGATAGCCTATACCCATTAAGGGGGCTAAAAGCCGCAGCTTTCTGATATATAATATATATATAGTATATATATATTATATTATATATATATATATATATTATTTAGTTTAATTAATATGAATAACTTGATCCCCCACCCCCAACGAACGTTATTAAAATAAAAAATGATGACTATGTATAAAAAAATAAAATGCTGATCGAATAAACTTGGAAATCAGAAAAACTTGGGACAAAAGCATTTGCAGTATTGCCACAGATGAAGAATGCCCCCAGCGCTTGTGTATCTCTCGGAAAATCCACTTGAACACAAGTAATGTGACTTATGAGGGACAAGGTGAGACAAATCCTTTCCATGGAGTAGCTGTTTGCGAATGCCATCATGGAGTTGATGATGGGAGGTTTGTTAAAGGTGAGGCATGACAGGCAAACTCGGAATATACCGGAAAAGGCAAAGAATTGGAGAAGACTAGGAAACTTACTCACTTTCCCTGGCCCGGTAAACCAAGAAGACTGGATATATCATTGCATTTCAAAGGAAACTGCCTTCTGCTCAACTTTTTATTGTAATTTACAACTTAATGGTGACTTTGGCTCTTCCCTAACTACCTCACTACTGGGACCACTTGTGCTCTACTACCTTGAAGGGCAAAGGAATGTTGCTTGGATTTCTTAATAATCCTTTGGTAATGGCAGGCTTTGAGAAGGATCTTGTCAACCTTAAGAAGGTTTCAGAAGGTCTGGTCACTAGAAAATGGGGGTGGGGGACCATTGTCACCATGAAAGGGTTTCAGAAGGATTCTAACTACTGGTAGTAGATTAACATATTAATAAGTGAATGTATTTTGACATATTAATAAATGAATTTGTGAGTTACATATAAGTAAAGAAATGTATTTTGTTGACTTCATTGTAAATTAAATGTTTAACGTATGTTATTGACTTAAAAAATAGTGACTCAAGGGTTCCTTGTAGGATCTTGGCAGAATTGTAATGCATAATTAGAGAAGAGTTGAAACGGTTGGTTGCCTTTGGTTGGCGTTTGTCTCTGTGGCTGACCCCGCTTTAGTATAACGTCTTAGTTTGTTAGGACACCTGGGTCAGTCGTTTAATGTTGAAAAAGTAACGCCAAACCGATGCCCCAGCCTGCTGGGAAAGACATGTTTGTAGGTTCCCATCAAACAGTCCTGTGCCTACGTCACAGACCAATAAGAATCTGGTATGGGAGGGGGTTGTCATGGGGGTGTGGGTGGGATGAAATTGAAGCAACATGTTTTCGCTCGTGTGACGTAGTGTTTGCTTGGTGAAAACTAGAATTGTATATCAGACTTCCACCACACCTCTCCGCTTGAAGACCTATCCAAATCTTCTTGCAGCTATCATTTGTGATGTAGCTTGTTAAATTTAACTTGTAATTTAACTATGATTTTAACATCTTCAAACCTTCATACTAGAAGTAACTATTGATGGCGACTTAGAAAATATCATCACAGTAAATGATACTTAACGAAGGAGTGATGTATACCAACTGACACCTGCTGATATCATCGCAGGTCAAAAGTAACCAACGGGGTGCCTTAGTTAGTAGAACAATTGCAAGGTGATACCCCTTAAAGATTCACATCAACCGTGCATTTGATATCTAGGCCAGTCCCTTACGACGCTCCTGATTGGCCGTTGATAGGCCATTCACAGGGCTGGAAACTCTCAGTCTCTCTCAAGAGTTTACATAGACAGGATGTATGTTCCACCTCTCCTGAAAGACGTATCCCTCAGGAGAGGTGGGACATAAATCCTACCCACGTGAACTCTTGAGAGAGACTGAGAGCGTCCAGCCCTGTGATTGGCTTATCAATAGTCAATGAGGACCGTCGTAATGGACTGGCCTAGACATCAAACGCACGGTTGATGTGAATCTACTACTGTAGGAGAGGGACATTGGTCCCCTTGAAGGTTTCAGAAAGATTAGATGAGGGAGATTCATATGCTGTTCCAGTTAAGAATGTAACCCCGTAGAATTCTTGGTAGTATTAGCATGGATACCAAGAAACTGAAAGATGGAGACAAGCGATCATTTTCAGGTCCACTCCAGTGGTAAACTATGCACCCCTCCTCCTAGTTCACTGGGTCAAGCATGTATGTAGCTACTAATGAATGAACAATCCTAGTGTCCCACCTGAGATCATAGCTGGAATTTCCCAGTTCCCAAGATATACTCCTGGAGAAGAGGTTCATTCAATTTCTTGATCATGGTGCCATTCATGAAGATCAAATAAAACTACTGAAAGGGATTCAGAGTTGGAGAATGGTGTGGGATGTGTTTGAGCCACTGGGATGAATTATATGTAGGTAAGTCACATGATTAAAGCCCTTTAGTCCAAAAAGTTTCAACAATAGCTCTTTTTACTTTTATATTTGGCCAAAAAAAAAAAAAACATTTCTACTGGGTTTCCTCTCATGTGGTAATTTGGAATAATGAAGTAGCAGACAGGAGAGCAAAATAAGCATCTCTAAATAATGTTCATACTATATCAAAAAGTTTTCCCTGCGCAATTACCTCGGTTATCTGCATGGACTCTGCATGTGCACTACAGTGGGGCCCCCATATTCCTATTCTCCAGATTTGCAGACTCACGCATTCACAGATTTCTCTCTGGGACATATCCCCCATTATTCACAGGAAATTCACCTATTCGCTGTATTTTTCTATGAGACATTCGCAAATTAATGTATGGCTCCGTCCCCTTCGGGTGACGTGTCACGGTTCACTTCTTAACTCAATCAGTCGAGTGTAGAAGAGGGCACGTGGCACCCCGACGTTCAGCTGTACTCGGGGTCTTCCGTTCGCTTGAGGTGGGAACTCCCCCCACCACCCCTCTAACCTGACACTTGCCTCCTCAGGTATGCCTGCCGCTGCGGGTGGCGATCTCGAGCAGGTCTGGTACTCACTCGGACTCCCAGGCTCACCGAGTATTCAGGGGCTGCTGTACCACCTTGCACCCCAGGGACCCAGGGCGGTGACCCATGGACCAGAGACGTCGATGACAACAACGGTGTGTCGACGCCTGGTATGCTGCTCCTCCCCACCTGGTCTACACTCAGCATGTGGCAATGGTAACACCTTCTGCTGCGATCCAGGCCCCACTGCCGTGCTTGCCGAGGAAGGAGTCGCCCCAGCCCCTGACTTTCGGTGCCCAAAGAGTTCCCTGCTTGACCTGCCGCCAATTCCTGTTGTCGCTGGCCCGCTCAATCTGCCGCCAGTTCCTGTTGTTGCTGCCCCCTTACCAGTTCCTGCCATCGTCGCTCCAGCCCGTGGTGTTGCTGCTCCCACCGCAGGTCCCTAAAGACAGGTGCAGCTGGGCCCTGTTGCTTCGGCAACTGCCCCAGCTCCATCCTGGATGAAGGACCTGACGGTGGTCCTGAGGAAGCTGACGAAGAAGAAGAGGAAGAAGAGGAAGGTGTCATCGTCTTCGTCTGCAGCCGCCTCTTCCCCTTTGACTTCCAAGGCCCCACAGCTTAGGAAGAAGAAGGTGGCCTCCTCCCCCCCTAAGAAGTCTCGATCAGAGACCTCTAAGGGTCTGTCCCACCAGAGTGGGACAGTTGGGGCTTCTGCTGGTCCTCCTGTTCCTTTGGGAACGGGGCCTGTCTCTCCTTCCGCAAAGAAGAAGAAGACGGGGACCGGAGGGGTACCGGCTACCACCAGTACCTCTTCTCCTGGCGCCAGAGGGTCTGCCTCAGCACCGGGAACCGTCTCGGCCGCTCGTTTGCGAGTGGTACTGAGTGTACGGTCACCTGCGTGTGACCGTGCAGCCAGGGTCCAGGCAGCTGAGTCTTCTCTCCACCAGGACCCAGGCACGGAGCAGACCGGTGGCAGTCGCTCAGGCGACTCCCGCCAGACCAGCAATTGCTCTCGTGGCAATCTGCCGGTCCCCAGGGTTGACGCGATGGTCCCACCAGACTGTACGCGGGATGAGGAGAGGAAGAGGTCCCCCGGTCGCCAGGACCAGTCTCGGCTGGTCCAGGTACCGTGACGCGCCGTGAGGACGGGCCACGCTCCCACCACGACTGTAGACTCTACCGGTCTCCTGACTGTTGCTGCCACCAGGACTGGACAGATAGGCTGATGGATAGCAGCTCTCCTGACGCTCGAGACCGTCGCTACCTTTCTCGGTCCAGCGGTTCTCCTCAGGGAGACTGTGCGACTAGGCCTGCAGCTCGATTGTCACCGTGGGTTGGCGATCGCCTGCAGTCCCCCCAGCATACTGGCTCTGCTGGTGGGCAGGGCGAGAGCGTCAGGTCTGCCTCTCCTATCCCTTCAACCTCCTCGGGCTACACTGGGAGGAGTGAGGCGATTAGGAGCGACCGCAAGGAGTGCGCTTCTCGCGGTCCCTCCAAGAGGGCCTACGAACCTGGCCCGGTCTTTGGACCGACCAGATCGTACACCCAAGTGGTTGGAGGAGACCAAGAGGGGTCTGTCGTGGTTCCTTCTGTGGATGGAGGAGGATCTCGGGATGCGTTCTTTCTGGATGGACTTGATGGTCCATCTCCCCAGGACGCAGTCACTCCCGAGATCCAGAGGTTTTTTGCAGAGGTCATTGCGCTGATTCGTCAGCACAATGACCATGGGGAAGGATCAGTGCTCCCGCCCTCCGAGCCTACATCAAGGCTGGAGTCGTTCTGGGGCCTAAGAAGGAACCCAGGACGACGGTGGGTCTGCCCCGATCACCCTTGGCCGACAGTGTGTTGGGCCAGGTGGACTTTCTTGTCTCCGGACAGGAGGGATCACTTCGGTCTGGCAGGTCGTCCAAGCTATTTCCCCCTCCTCTACTACTGCAGAGGCGGTTCTACGTGCCATCGGAGGACCCGCCCAAACAGGTTAACCCGGATGTTAGAAGGAAAATAAAAAAAAAAATTGTAGACTGGAAAGACACTTAAAAGTTGGGAGTGTTATGGGAATGGAAAATTGTTACTTTGTGTAGGAAAAAATTCAGTATAGGTTCAGACACAAAGAGTATGCATAGATCAAGCGCTATATATGACAGTTTTTTGCCCACCCACCAAAATTATCAATTGTGTATCATCATCCTAGTTAGAGTGGTAGGCCTCTTTTCTTTATGTATGATTCCGTGCATTTGTTGAAATGTATCAGAAATAGCTGGGTAGCCCAAAAAGATACGAACCAAACAATGAAGTTTCCTCCCTTCTCCATTGAAAATAATACCGTACAAACAGAACTTTATTATGCAACATTTAGTACTTTGAAGAAACTTCAAAAAGTAGAGGATGGCTCACTTTGGAACATTCATATAAGCTCTCGTTAAAAGCATTGTCTCCCTCAAGCTTTGAAAGAAAAAATGTTAATTTAGTATTACAGATATTTAATGAGTATGTGATTCAGGCATTGCTAACTGTGGGTAAAAATCACTGCTTACCTTATTTTGCACACGTCTCTAAATATATAAAGATTTTTTATACTTGGTGGACTATAATGAATGTAAAAAGTCCATATAAAGGAAAGACTGAATCACGAATATGGCACTCCCCTGACTAATAATAGCGACGACGCAAAGTTTCAGTATCTGAAAGATTTTTATGCTTGGCTGGAAATTTGGGATGAAACTAAAGAATTCGGTGGGACATTAACAAAAGAGACGTTTACAGCATTGAAACATACAACCATTGCGATGTTAGAGGTAACAAAGTACTGCCTGACTGAGTTACATATGGAGTATGTGTTGACAGGAAAATTTTAAACTGACAATCTCGAATCAAGGTTTGGGCAATATCGACAGCTTGCAGGTGGCCACTACAATATTTATGTACGGCAGATGTTTGAATGTGAAAAGAAGCGGAGGATGATGTCTGTTCTTAAACAAAAATTACCGGAGCACTTACAGTTCAGTTGACCACGGGTTTCGTCTGCTATGGAATCGGCGGAGCAATACAAACAAGATGGCGGACGCTTTGTTTTGGCGCCCGGTTTAAAAACCCCGAAACCTATAAAAACGATAATGGGGGACCCTTTTGGGAACCGGGGTTTTTGGGTGGGGGGAGTACATGCGAGTAAATGAAAACGGTAAGGGGGGAGCCATTGGGAAACCAGGGTTTTTGGGTGGGGGGGAAACCCAGATGACGACAATGAACACGAAAAACAACAAAACCCTAGCAGACGAAACCCGTTGCCAAGTAAACTGTAGGAGCTCACGTACCAACAAAAATGTAGGAGGTCCCGTCCCCCGTTGTGTTAGGCTAACCAAACGACGGCAATGAACACTAAAAACCACGAAACCCTAGCAAAAAAAAACCAGTGGCCAACTAAACTGTATGAGCTCCCGTTCCAACTAAACTGTAGGAGCTCCTGTTCCAACTAAACTGTAGGAGCTCCGGTGATCGTAACCAAACGAACCAACCTAACCAAACTTAGGCCGCGTGCCCTTACCTGGCCGGGGGCTTCGCCCCCTGGACCCCCCAGTATAGTATATTAAGTGATTGCTACCTAACCAAAGGAACCAACCTAACCATAGTTAGTCTCCACGTCCTTACCTGGCCGGGGGGCTTCGCCCCCTGGACCCCCCAGTATAGTATATTAACAGTGATTGCTACCTAACCAAAGGAACCGACCTAACCAAACTAAGTCTGCATGTCCTTACCTGGCCGGGGGGCTTCGCCCCCCTGGACCCCCCTGTGTAGTAAGTTAACAATTATAAATATCTAACCAATATAACTTGTCCATACATATGGCTGGCACCCTACCCGTTATATCCTTACTGATAACTAAACAAAATGAATATTTCCGAGAATACATTGGTTAAAGTCAAGGCCACGTTGTTTGCTCGAACACATGGACTGCGTTCGAACACGTGGACTTCTAGCGAACGTGAATGTTCGGATGTGTTGAGCGTGCCTGACTTCAGCAAAGCGGAAATAACAATGGCGTGCTTAATTTTGTCAAAATAATTAAAATAACGTGCATTTACATTGATAACCTTACCTTGGAGATGTTGCTAGTCGTCCAATGATTGGCCGGTCCCACCCCCCCCCCCCAGAAATATAGAACTTAACAAGAGAAATCCGAGTCGTTGAAATCTTCTGGGTAGAGGATTTTTTTTTTCTTTCTTGGCGGGACGGTTGTTTTCCGAGATGACTGAACAAGGGGAATTTGTGGACGAGGCACGGGTGGAGGTGACGAATCCGTTTGTACAGCGGGAGCGACGTCTCGTGATTGTTTGTTTTCAGCGACATTGGCCTTCAATTTGGCGGGTGTTGAAACTACTTTATTTAATTGATATACAAGTTTAATTAAATCTAAGAATGCTTTAAATGGACAATCAACTTGAGTTAGGTAACGTTTTTTTACACAATACATAGCGAAATATGAATTATACAAATTTTTTACTGTACCACTTCTAGGTAAGACATTTCGTTTCAAAACCCGCCAAGTAGATTCTATCGTGTTTGTGTGTATGTTTTTCTCGTGTGGGTCTACAAAATGCAATGTGTGATTAATGTTTTTGTGTGATTTGAAATGTTGACTTAAAGTGTGATATGATTTCCAGCAATCAGAAATGACAATTGAATCAGGATGTATGTTATCAATTAAAATAGGAAGAAGTGTTTCTGTAGTCCTGTCTGGTACAACCTGAAAAAATGTTTCTTTTGTTTGGCGGTCAATCCCGCCGAGAACCCAACAACCATCGACACGTCTGCCTTTGTTGAATTTCCTTCTACCAAACTTGAACTCATCAATCTCGACCACGTGACCAGGTCCGCCAATTTTCCGATTGTCCATCACCAGAATATCAACGCAAACGTCCCGGCAGAAATTAAACCAGTCGACAAGAGTGTTGGGCGAGCCGATCCTCAGATTAAGTTGCATATATTTCTGGGAAGCGTCGTGAACCCAGCCGTGGATAAGCACTAAGATGCTCTTCAGGGAGAGATGGGACCCCGAGAAGAATGACCCGTGGAGAATCGAGATGTATTTGCGGCAGTGCCTTGCGTTGCACCGCCATTGAAAAGTGTCCCCTTTTTTGAAGAGGCCGACGGTGCCTTCATTACAGGCCTTACACACGCCACTAAAATCCCCTAGTAGGTCTGTTTTCATTAAATAACTAACTAGGGATCGTTCGTCTTGACACAAAATGTATATGTCTTCCAGCGTGACGGGAACGGCGGCAGCGAACGCCACGTGTGCGGAACACGACAAATTCTCGGCAGAAGAAGACATGACGAAGCACTGAACTGGCTGAGAAGCAGGATCAGACTGAAGGGTCGAGGAAGGTCGGGCAAGGTCCGTTCCAGGTACTAGTTATCCTAGCGGATAACTAGTACCTGGAAAATATGTATCGAAGAATGTAAAAAAATGTAGGTCATACAGATGAGTTGGGCAAGGAAAGAAATATCGAATAATGGGGAAAAAAATGTATCTCCTACAGATTATGTTGGCACGGGTAAAACTATCGTGGGCAAGAGTCAAAATATCGAATAATGAAAAAAAAATGGAACTCCTGCAAATTAGTTGGGCAAGCATGGAAAAAAAAATAGAATAACGAAGGGTAAAAAATGGAGCTCTTACAGTTCAGTTGGGCATGGGTGAAAATATAGAATACTGTAAATTAAATTGGAGGTCCTAAAGATTAGTTGGGCAAGATTAAAAATATCGAAGAGAATCGGCGGACTAATACCAACAGGATGGCTGCCGTTTGTTGTGGCTTTCATGTTGATGCATGTTCGGGTTCGGTCCTGTGGGTTGGGGTCGGGTTTGGTCGGCTGGGGTCGGGTTTGGTCGGCTCATACTGTAAAAGGTACTCTGCGTGACCCATCTTTGCAAGTAACACAGAATGATATTGACAATTGCAAAGGGGTATTTCCAATAATCACATATTTAGCAGGCTACTGTTGTTATTCTGTTTACAAAAAAGGGAAATGTAATTCTTGCAAAGAAATGATCACTGGAGCGCACGATGAGGAAATCTTCCCAGAAAATCACAAATATCTTTCGGGAATGAGTAGGTGCTCTTTATTATCCTCATGATACAGCAGCAAATATTGTTATGTATTATTACATAATAATCAATAAATTAACACAAATACCTCAATTCAGAACTTGTAATGATCAGAGAAATTTTGCCTCAGCACTCATATATAATATTCTGGTAGGCGATGAGGCTCTGTTTCCAAATGAATTTTGCGACTCACGACACAGCACTGAACAGATAGAGAAAATGATGATATGGGCTTCTACAAATGTATTAAAGGATAATTATTGTTGTCAGGAAAATAACTCTATTGTAGCAAGCAAAAATTTAACCAAAAAAAGAAAGTTGGAGACTTACGAAAAAATAAGATTGTTCCTAAAATACTTCTAGCATTTCAAATAATTTAAGAGTAAATTATCATTGTTTTTTTTTTGTTTATTCCATATTTATAGCACCAATTTATGATTATGATTATGCTTTGTGAAGTCACTGCTTCTTTTTGTTTACTTACATGTATATAACTTATCTTAATGTACTATTTTTTTTTTTTACTAGCATTATAATTTTAACATCCTTAAACTACTTCTCTAATTTATCATCCATAAATTAATTCTTTTATATATCAACCGCAAGTAATTTCTTTTATTTTCTATGAATGATTATCAATTATACAACAAAAGTCAAGAGCGCTTCACAAATGTTTAATTAAGTTCATCCGAGATGCGGATTATAGCACAACCATCGGACTACCCTTCCCTGCTTCGCGCCCCCATCGAGCCGGCCTTCTCTCTCGGTGGCCATGCTTTGGCCCCTGAAGAGATAGGCAATTGTGGGTTTGTATATCTTTAGTCACTTTACCTGACCATCTCCTCTCAGTGACAGTCATGACAAATGGCGAACTTTCGTCAGAATGTCACGCAAAACTTCAGTTCTTTCTCTACAAGTCGTATTAACTCCTTAATGAAACGTCAAAGGAAAACTGCCCAAAAGAACTTTGAGGCTGATTACAGGAGAAAGGAGTCTGTATGCAAAACTGGAGGTTAATCGAATGACATGAATTGTTATTTGTATTGCTTGAATTACAAACAATTATATCGTCATGGAAAACAAATTCTAACCATCTTGATAAAACCTGGAATATGATTTTGGATAAGATTTCCAGAAATTGCAGCACGGACGAAAACAGACAATTCAGTTCTCCATTGAGGCCGAATTGAATGTTTCAATCCAAGATGGCCGCAGAGCAAATGGATAATATGGTTGTAGCACTCATTTTCATTCTGAATAGAATCATTAAGTTTTTAAAACACTCACTCTCTCTCTCTCTCTCTCTCTCTCTCTCTCTCTCTCTCTCTCTCTCTCTCTCTATATATATATATATATATATATATATATATATATATATATATATATATATATATATATACGTATATATTAGACGTTTAGTTGAGCTTTCCACTCAGCCTTATTGCAAAGGCTGGCACGGGCTCTTGCTCATAAAGCTTAGGTCACATTTCTTGTCTCTCCCTCTAATAATAACAATAATAATAATAGTAATAATCATAATAATAATCAATAAAAATAAACTTATTTTCTTTGTCTTCGTCCGCGCTGCAATTTCTGGAAATCGCATCCAAAATGATATTCCAGGTTTCATGTAGAAGATCAGAATTTGTCATCCATGACGATATCAATGTTTGCAATTCAATCAGTACAAATGATAATTCACATCTTCGATTAACTTTCAGTTTTGGATACGAATTCATATCGCGTTTATTCAGCCCCAAAGTTCTTTTGATCAGTTTTCCTTTGATCAATCACAAGTTGATTTAAAAATTGCTTAACTTAATCAACAATTATGTGACATTCAGGTAAAAGTTCACTATCTGTCAGGAGTGTCATTGACTACTTTTACAAGTGCCAATAAACTTCCAATAAAATTGTAGTAATTGCTTCTACTTAATATTATCACGTGACGGTGAAGTACCTAATCGAATTCTAATAACTATTTATATCACGGCTACTACTTATTACTTTCAAGAAAAGTAAAAGTAATCGAATACTAACTTCCAATTTTTATACCTCGGCTACTTCTTTCATGTAAAGTAACTGAATACTAACTATACTTTTTATATCTCGGCTACTTAATATTATCATGAAGAGTAATTTAAAACTAACTACACTTTGTATATCTCGGCTACTGAATATTTTCTTGTAAAGTAGTCGAATACTAACTACTTTTTATGTCATTATAGCAATTGCTGGAATGTGTGCACAAAAGGTATTGAAAAACATACATGAAATGTATGAATAAATTAGCATTTCGTGTATTCAGACATGTATAGTATACATTTTACGTTTACATATATGTACTTGCATCTTCTGAAATAAAAGATAGAAAGATTATATAATAAAGTAGTTAGCAATGATATTCAAAGCAATGCACTTACCGTTTAGTTATAAGTAGAAAGTTTGATGTTAATTGTGATGCATTTATTTATTTAATTATTTATTTATTTGTATATTATAATATACTTTGACCTTGCACTCTCGAATAAAGGATAATAATGGCTCAGAGATCTATATGGTGGTTGTTGTTGTATTAAGCCAACACTTCTTGTTGGCACGGGCCTTTCCCTTGTTCGCCCCATAGGTGATCTGAAAAGATTTTATAAATGCATAGTTAAGTTTGTGAAGTTGGAAAATATTTTTAGTTGTAGAGATACAGGGGAAGGATGGTGGTAGCAGTAAAAGAGGGCCATCATGTCATACTGAAGTAGAAGTTGGATAAATGTAAGGCTTTCGAATATTAGAGAAACTGTGTAGGTGGGGTTGTCCAACCCTTTACTCCCTTGGGTCCCTGCGGAAGGATTTCGGTGGTAGGTAAAGTTTAGAAGAATGATAGTGGATGATGTGGATAGAGCCTTACAGTGAGGGGATGTGATGAGGGTGGTTGATGTCACTTTTAGTTTATTTACCTTGGTGGAGGTAGGTTGTAGAGTATCTGGGCATGCTCTTCTAAGTTCTCTATGATCGTTTTTGCGACTGTGGCAGTTGCATGCACAGCATCTTGTGAATTTAAATCTATTTATGTTTCACCTCTTTGCCGTGCTGTTTCTCCTCACTCCAGCAGGTAGTGAAGGAGTGGTTGCTGTGTTTCTTCCTCACAGTGTTCACATGGTCTGACACGGTTTTCCGCAGTTTCCCAGCAGGCTTTGTATCCTAGCCTGAGTCTGTGGATGAACACAGCAAGTTTTCTTGGTGTGTGCCTGTCTGTGGGAGGAGGCTCTAGATCAGTCGACCACTTATACCATCTGGCGGACAGGGAGTTCTTTTCTGTCCACTTGTGATGGTCTTTTAGCAGGTTTTCTTTGCAGAGTGGTTTCATTGCATTCTTGACTTGTTGCAGCGCAGGTTGTTTATGTATTTGCACTCTGTCAATGTGTTTTGTGCTTTTGGCTAGTTCATCGGCCCTCTCATTACCTGGAATTCCTATATGACTGGGTATCCAGTTTAAGGTGACAGGTCTTCCTCTTGCGCTGTGCTGATGCAGCAGTGTTTTAATTCTTTTAAGGCGAGGAAGGACCTGCATCCATCGCACTTGCATTACAAATTCAGTAACTTAGGTATAAATGTTAACAAGATTGGAACACACAAAACACTTCTACCCAGACGAATGACTGGATGAAATTTCTAACCGCCTTGGCCGCCAAAACATTTGAAACTGATCAAGAATCCGACATACACGATTCATACAAGTTAGATTCTGACTGTTGGTTGCAGTGTTTGCTTTGACATAAAATGAAAAAAAAAGAATAAAAATTGCCCCACATTTAGCTCAGATTTTGTGACATTACCCTACAGAGCGAGGTTTGAGGCTGAATTACCTATGCATAGGGTAATTACCCCCACGGTTGGCAACACTGCTTCGTGTTCGTGGCCTCTTGGGAGACAGACAGTTATGGTTATGAATATTGGGTCACTTTGGTGACCTGAATTGACCTTTCCTTCTCAATGATGACAATCATGACAAATAGCAAACTTTCGCCAGAACGTCACGTTAGAAGTTAGCAAACTTCATTTAACAGCTTAGTTGTTAACTGGTCGAGAGTCAAAGGAAAACTGCCCAAAAGAACTTCGAGGCTGAATAAAGGAGAAAGGAGTCCGTATGCAAAACTGGCGGTTAATCGAATGACATGAATTATCAATTGTATTGCTTGAAGATAAATTCTAACAATCTACATAATACCTGGAATATTATTTAATATTATAATTAGTGTTGTTATTATTATTACCATTATTATCATTATTACTGGACCCAATATAGCAGAGAAAAATGTCTTTATAAAACATTACTAAACAGTTATGTACAATCACTAAACACTTAGCAACATTCACAATACACTTACACTTACCACACACTTGCTATACACTCACAATTAAGATAGACTCATACTCAGCTACACTAAACACTCACAGAAACTCAATACTCACTACAGGAACTCATTGCTAGACACACTAAACACTCACAAAACGCTAAACATTTGATAAATATTCCTCACTAGACCACAGACACTCAGGACTAAACATTCACTTAATCCTAAACATTCATTAAACACTAAACAATCATTGAGCATTCAATAAACGATATCGCTACGTGGTGTACTCACTCTAACACTGAACCCTAAACACTCACTTAACACTTACTACATATAACCACTCATTGAAAACTTACACACTCAACATTCACTAAACACTAACATTCATGAAACATTTACTGAATACTTACTAAACTTTCCCTAAGCCCAAAACACTCACTAAGCATTCACTGAATACTTACACACTAAACATTCACAAGACATTCACTAAACACTCACTGAACATTCACTGAATATTTACACACCAAACATTCTCGAAGCCACTAAAACTCTGAAAATTCACTAAACCCTAAACATTCAATATAAACAATTACTCATAAACATTCACTGATCACTTATTCACTAAACCCTGGAGAAATTGCTAAACACTAAACATTAACGATGAAAAAAAAAATGTCAGAGTCGCAACTAATCCCCTGTTCAATTTGGGGGTTACCAGACCTTTCAAGATGGCCTCCACCACAAGGCTTTGCAGCGCCGCCCTGGTGGAAGACAACCGAACTGCATATAGCAATCGCAATTCCAAGTCTTTTTAGACCCTCTATGGTTTGTGTGTTTGTATGGTGTTATTACGTTGCATGGAACCAGCGGTTATTCAAGCAACAGGACCAACGGCTCTCTCTATACGTGACTTCTGAACCACGTTGAGAGTGAACTTCCATCACCAGAAATATAAACATCTCTGACTCCCTCAATGGAATGCCCGAGAATCAAACTAGCAGCCAGAGAGGTGGTGGCAGGCCAAGACCAGACCAACCGCACCACTGATCGAGGCGCTTTATTATACCCTGATTTGTCTCTGTTTAATTGTATGTCTCACACAGGTATCAATCAAGACCTTTTACACCGGTACAGTGTTGCCAAATGGAGGAGAATTTGAACTTTCAAATTCTGTGAATTTGAGATCTTAAAAATATGTGTGTATATATATATATATATATATATATATATATATATATATATATATATATATATTCTTATGTATGTGTGGCCTTGAGAACCCAAATACATAAAGGAAAACTATTGGTGGGAATACAAGGAGACTAAAATGCTTCCAACTTACCTTAAAAGGATTGATTTGGTTATTTTTACTCTAGATAGGAGTAAAAATAACTCAGCTGATTAATCTACTTTATTTATTTACAAGAGGCTGTGAATGGCCTGGGTTAAAGTAAAAGCAACTTGTCCGCATATGGACCAATCCTATTTCTCACAATAGGGGAAAGTTGGCCAAAATCAGATTTACTTCAATACTGGTTTCCAAAATTACTCATAGTTATCTTGCATTAAGGAAGCACTTGCGAGCGATGAGACATGGACACGTAACTCAGCAAAGATCTGGAAGAGTTCCCAGATTAGACACAGAATAAAATAGACTTCTTGCCCAAAGTTACAGTTATTCAATTTTATCTAACACACCGAGGGGAGGAACTCTAGTGTTTAAATGAAATATTCAATGAAGACTTAAGCTTGAACAGGTCACAGGGGTAGCACGTGCCCCAATGAGGACAAAGGAATTTCAATAAAGAAATGATAAAAATGGAGTTTTCAAATTGGAATTAGCAAGAGTCATCTTGGATTTTGGACTTTCAATGCTGGGTAGACGAGGGGGGCAATAAACGTAATAATAATTATATATATATATTATTATATTTTGATATATTATATATATATATATATAGATATATATATATATAGATCATATATTATAATTATATATATATATAATTCAGACTGGAATTTGTTCCCTTAAGAGACAGGCAATTATGGTAACATGTAAATTGGGTCAGTGTTGCCAGATGGGTTAGTCTAAAAATCCCCAAAATGCGCGATAAAAAAAATTCCCCAAAAACGCTTAAAATCCCCGTTTCCACAAATATATTTTCTTTTGAATCTGTAGGCCTTACTAATATAGAAATTATTCACAATGCTTCATATAAGTGCATGCAAACTAATTGCAACAATACAAAGGTTTACTCACATTTGTTTCTTCTTCATAGATGGAATCTATTTTTCTAGGAATCCATAGGACATCTAGAAAGGCTTTTATTTAAATGCTATATCATTATTAACGGTTATAATTTACTTTTCATACTGCGATATACTGGGGTATATTCTATAAACTAATGATGAAAATGGCAACAGTATTGTTCATAGTGAAAACCAATGATCATAAAAAAATTCACAATATGGAAATGTTTTTATTAATCCTGTAGTAACTCGAGGAGTAATTGTTCTTTATAAGAATGAAAATGGTTCATTCACTGATTATGTAAGATATACTTTGTATCGATGCATTACAAATAGGAAAAACTATCCTGAGCCAAAAATCCCCAAATTTGTACAGAATATTGCTTGAGTTGCAAACAATGATATCGTCATGGAAGACAAATTCTAACCATCTACATAAAACCTGGAAAATGATTTTGGATAAGATTTCCAGAAATTGCAGCGCGGACGAAAACAGACAATTCAGTTCTCCATTGAGGCCGAATTTAATGTTTCAATCCAAGATGGCCGCAGAGACGCCGCTGAAGATATATAGTATGTAAGTGCTCAGAGCAAATGGATAATATGGCTGTAGCACTCACTTCCATTCTGAATAGAATCATTAAGTTTTTAAAACACTCTTTTGGTGTGTGTGTATATATATATATATATATATATATATATATATATATATATATATATATATATTAGACGTTCAGTTGAGCTTTCCACTCAGCCTTATTGCAAAGGCTGGCACGGGCTCTTGCTCATAAAGCTCAGGTCACATTTCTTGTCTCTCCCTCTAATAATAACAATAATAATAATGGTAATAATACCATCAACGATAATAGTAATAACAATATTAAAAAATAAGTAATAGTAATAATCATAATAATAATAATCAGTAAAAATAAAAATAAACTTATTTTCTTTGTCTTCGTCCTCGCTACAATTTCTGGAAATCGCATCCAAAATGATATTCCAGGTTTCATCTAGAAGATTGGAATTTGTCATCCATGACGATATCAATGTTTGCAATTCAATCAGTAAAAATGATAATTCACATCTTCGATTAACTTCCAGTTTTGCATACGAATTCATATCGCGTTTATTCAGCCCCAAAGTTCTTTTGGGCAGTTTTCCTTTGACCAAACTAAGTCGTAATTTAACTCACCCATTCAGCAACGTTTATGTGACTTTCTGGTAAAAGTTCACTTTTTGTCAGGAATGTCATTGAATACTTTTAAAAGTGTTATCAAATTTCCATTTACATCATAGTAATCGCTTGTAATCGCTTCTACTTAATACTCTCATGTAAAGTAATCGAATATACTACTTTTTATATCTCAGCTACTTTATTCTTTCTTGTAAAGTACCGAATACTATAGTCGATTCATTTAAGGTAGATTCTTGTGCCTACGAGACGTTTGTTTGGCGGCCTCTGATTGGTTGGTACCAAAGTCAAAGTCAAGTCAAAAACCTTTATTCCATTATAAAATGGTTATTCTGCTACATAACAATATAAATTATTTACATAAAATTCACAATAATTGGATTGTAAAAGTCTAGGATACATATACATTCAAGTGAAATTTAAGAAGTATTGCTCAAGTTTCCTTTTGAATAAATCAGAACTAACATCTATACATTTTCTTATTTCCAGAGGTAGTTTATTCCAGCAAGCTGGGCCCCTTATTGCCATCGAGCGTGAACCCAAATCCGTTCGATAGCTGTCTACATATAGATTTTCATTCTGTCTTGTTAATGCATTCCTACAATTACCAACTGTAGGAAATGTGTATAGCCAGTTGGGATATTCTTTTCTCAAACTTTTAAAAACAAAAACACAAACATCATACACACACTTTTCTTTTAATTTTATCCACTTTAATTGCTGGAGGGTTGGGGTGATGTGATCGTGTTTTTTCACCCCAATAACGGCTACTCTACCTGCAAAGTTTTGGATTTTTTTGGCTTTTTCCATGTGCATATCATTAGTTACCCCCCATATCTTAATACAGTAGTTTATTACACTCAGGACCAGACTTTCCACAATCAAAGCTCGAGTAGTATCATCAAAGTAATCTTTTACTCTACTTAGATACATTAGAATGCCACTAACTTTTCTACTCAGCTCGTCAATGTGAGTACTGAATGTTATGTACCTGTCCATGTGTAGACCTAGATTTTTCACATGTTGACTTATCTATACTTCAACCCCATCGCATTTTAATACGTCATCTGGAATTTTGCTAATATACTGTGAGCTACCCACAAACATGCACTGTGTTTTGGTGGCATTTAATAATAGCCCTTTTCTTAGAAAATATTTCTTAATTTTGAGCAATATTAGTTCAGCCCTTTTAATCAAGGCATCTAGATTTTCTATTTGATCAGCCAAAAGAACTTGGGTGTCATCAGCATATTGAATTAGCAGGCAGTTTTCTATGTATTTAATCATATCATTAACGTAGAATAAAAACAGAATTGGGCCTAGGACAGATCCCTGTGGGACCCCCCAAATTCAACTTTTCAATACAAAGAATTTAACGTCTCCTAATCTAACTACCTGACTCCTATCTCCCACGTAATCTCGAAACCAGAAAAGTATCAATGTGATTTTGTTCCTTAAGAGATTTACACATTTCTTTATCATGGTTTGACACTATCGAATGCCTTTGATAGGTCGCATAAAAATTATATGGAAACTTTTTTTTCTATCAATTTTTTTATAAATTTAAATTTCATCTGTTAATTTCATCAAGCTGTTTTTCTGTTGATAAACTTTTACGGAATCCATGTTGAGTGTTAGAATCAAATTATGTTTTTTCTAGATGTTCCATTAACTGATTACACACAATCTTTTCCCATTACCTTCGATAACACCGGAAGGACAGAAACAGGTCTGTAATTACCATGGTCGTCCTTGTCTCCTTCCTTGTGAAGAGGGTTTTACGAGGGGTTGTTTCCAAATAGAAGGGTATTTCCCAGTTACAATCGATGTATTTATAATAACTGTGATATAATATGCAATAACTATAAGGGAATCTTTTAGAAAGCTGGTAGGAATACCATCCATCCTGTAAGCATTACTATTATTCAAGCTCTTAACTGTTAATATTATTGTTTCTACTGTAACTGGTTGAGGTCTAAACAATCTTATATTATTACCAAGATTAGTTTGAGTGGTTCTATCATCTTCATTTTCGTACTTTTGTAGAATTTCCTGCGTTTTACCATAAGTTATTTTTCCTACATTAGCAAAGTATTGGTTAAATCGATCTGCTCTAGCTTTTGGGTTGTCGTATTCAATCTTTTTATTTGTTTTAGTAAATACAATATTATTCATAACTTTCCATGTTTCTTTACGAGATTTACTTTTCTTGATCTTGTCTTTGTTATAATAAGCTTTGGCCGTACGCATCTTAGAATTGATGAGTTTTTCCATTTCCTTATACTCATTGTTCAGATTTTCATCATGTCTATTTTGTTTAAGCCTTTCTTGCATTTTGTCCCTTTCAATCATTCTGTTTTTGAGATCATCGTCTATCCAAGGCGCACTGGGTCTCCATATTTCCCTCGTGGTTATTGGGGCACATTTATCTAAGGCACTATTATATACTTCATTGAAAATTCCTGTTTGAATATCTGTGTCATCAGTATGCGTGATTGTATCTAGAATTAGTTTTTGGTATAGCAATGTATTGCACAACAAATCTGCAGAATAATATTTTAAACACCTAGAGGTTACCGTGACTGGTTTACGCTTTGGCTTCTTAATATCTATGATAAACGAAATATGTTCATGGTCAGCTACAATACTTGGGTTTACCCCCCTGTTAATAACACTTTCCTGCTTGTTAGTTATTAAAACGTCTAGTAGTGTGGATGAGATGGGGCTAACTCTAGTAGGTTTATTAATCATTTGATTTAATTTGGTGACTCTTATAATATTATGCATCTTTGCTGAACCTACCATCAAATCATCATTTAGATCACCTATTACATAAATTGATTGAAACCTCTCTCTCAGAGGTAGGCCGCTCACTCAGTTTCTCATTATCTTCGACTGTGGCTTAGAAAACTAGCAATATGTCCGTTTCTTCCTTTATCTCATGTTTTGCACAAGATGGGAAAGGTTTGGTCATACCATAGGATTCAGTATTAATTGTACAACTAAGTCATCTTTTCCTGAAATCAATAAGATAAAACACAAAGGAATTACGAGTAAAGGTGAAGAGAGAAGCATTTAATTCTTTATACCTGTTTATACTTATCATCGGATTTTGCATTATTAATGCGATCAAGATAAAAATAAAAAGTGTTTTCATTCAACAAATTCACCCTGAATACACTGGTGTTTTCAGATTTTGCATGCGTGTAATATGTGAAGAGACAATGAAGAATATGTCTTTATTATGTTGCATCCGTAAATAATTAAAGTTTGACGGTATTGCCGGGAGAATGAGATCTGCAAGGCATCGTTGCGTTTGTCGTCTCATCAAGAGATTTGAGTTGCCAATTAACGATATAAGAGGTTGAAGTTTCGACAATATTTTCCATGTTATATTATTACATATTCTGTAATATCATATAGTATATCTGGACATATCTGATAAAGAAAATAAGAATAATCATCAGATGGATGCATCTGATATCGTTAGCTCAGATCTAGGCGGGCCGTGGGAATTCAGTCCAGCAAAGAAGTTGAACTCTGGACAGACTTTGTACTTGTCAACTCAGCCTAAGCTTTAATCAGGTTGTTTCAGAATATTGTTTCTGATTTTATTATATGATGAATATATTCTCAAACGAAAGAGATAAAGACTTAGTCGAGTGATATGAAATAATAATCTCAGTGAAGTAATAAACAACAAAGAATTAAGAAAGTTTTTATTTTATCTTCATCGCATGAATTATTCAAAATTCGATGATAAATAAAAACAGGTATAAACAATGAAATGTTTCTCTTTTCACTTTTACTCGTAATTCCTTTGTGTTTTATCTTATTGATTTCAGAAGAAGATTTTTTAGTTGTACAATTCATACCGAATCCTTTAGTATGACCAAAACTTTCCTATCTTTTGTAAAACGTGAGATAAAAGAAGAAATATAAACATATTGCTAGTTTTCTAAGCTACAAACGAAAATAAGATGCAATGAGTGAGCGGCCTACCTCCCGGTACCAGCCAATCAGAGCCCGCCAAACAAACATCTCGTAGGCACAAGAATCCACCTTAAGTGAATCGACTATAACTACTTTTTATACCTCGGCTACTTAATTCTTTCATGAAAAGTAATCCAATACTAACTACTTTTTATATCTCGGCTACTTAATGATTTCATGTAAAGCAATCGAATACAAACTACTTTTTATATCTTGGCTATTTAATATTTCATGTAAAGTAATTGAATACTAACTACTTTTTATATCTTTGTAGCAATTTCTGGAATTTTTGCATAAAAAGTATTAAAAAACATGCATGAAATGTATGAACAAATTAGCATTACATTAATTCAGACATGTATAGTATGCATTTTAAGTTAACCTAAATGTACTTGCATGAAATAAATGATGGGAAGATTATATAATAAAGTAGTTAGCAATGATGCTCAAAGCAATGCACTTCCGTTTAATTATAAGTAGATGTTAATTGTGATGCATTTATTATTATTATTGAAAAAGAAACCTACAAAATCACTGTGTAACGTGTTTACTTTTAAGTTTTTACACAGTGATTTTGTGGGCTTCTTTTTCAATCTTAAGAAGAAAACTGAAAGAAGTTTTTGTTTGGTTCATTATTATTATTATTATTTTGTATAATATACTTTGACCTTGCACACTCGAATAAAGGATAATGATGGCTCAGAGATATATATATGGAATGCCTTTATTAAAATAACAAAGGACATCGGCTCTATATACTAGCATTGTAGAACAATATGTGCTTTTATCCTCTTAACCCTTAAACGCCGATTTTACGTATTAAACATCAAATAAAATTGTCTATCGTGTACTTAATTGACGTACGATACATCAAATAAAAAGTTTTTTTTAAATATTTGCTGTAAAATAGTTATAGGCCTCCTTGGCAAAAAATTTCAAATCACGCACATTGAGGAATGCTGGGAGTTCATTGATCAAGCTGTTGTTTTGTTTACAAGTGTTACCCAGCTGCGCATGCACGAATTGCGTTCTTCTCACACCAGCAAGCATCAGCAATGCATCATCCGAGAGTGATCTCTTGATGCAATCGTATTTTGCCGAACTTTTGCTAGTGTTAAAGTATTTGTGGCGGTAAAAGATGTACATAGAGACAGGCAATTATGGGTATGTGTACATTGGGTGACCTGACCTTATCCTTTCAATGACAGTCATGACAAATTGTAAACTTTCATCAGAATGTCACACAAAAGTTTTTTTCCTCAAATATAATTATTAATATTGACACATGTTGTTGTTGTTGTATTAAGCCAACACTTCTTGTTGGCACGGGCCTTTCCCTTGTTCGGCCCGTAGGTGATCTGAAAAGATTCTTTAGGTACATGGTTAGTTTTTTTTTGAAATTGGAAATATCTTTAGTTGTAGAGATAGGAGTGGACAGGGGAAGGATGATGGTGTCAGTAAGAGAGGGCCATCATGTCATATTATAGAAGAAGTTTGAATGAGTGTAAGGCTTTCGAAAATCGGAGAAGCGGTGCAGGTGGGGTTGTCCAACCCTTTACTCCCTTGGGTCCCTGCGGGTGAGGATTTTAGTTGTAGGTAAAGTTGTTTTAAAAGAATGATAGTGGATGATGTGGATAGAGCCTTACAATGAGGGGATGTGATGAGGGTGATTGATTTTATTAGTTTGATTACCTTGGTGGAGGTAGGTTGTAGAGCACCTGGGCATGCTCTTCTAAGTTTTCAATGATTGTCTTTGTGACTGTGGCAGTGCATGCTCAGCATCTTGTGCAGGTATTGCATTTTGTGCTGCACCTCTTAGCTGTGCTGTTTCTCTGCATTCCAGCAGGTAGTGAAGAGTGGTTGCTGTGTTTCTTCTTGACAGTGTTTCACATGGTCTGACACTGTTTTTTTTCCACATTTCCCAGCAGGCTTTATATCCTAGCCTGAGTCTGTGGATGATCACAGCAAGTTTTCTTGGTGTGTGCCTGTCTATGGAGGAGGCACTAGACCAGTCGATTTCTTATACCATCTGGCAGACGGTGAGTTTTCTTTTCTACCCACTCACGATGGTCATTTATCAATTTTTCTTTGCAGAGTGGTTTCATTGCATTTTTGACTTGTTGCAGTGCAGGTTGTATATGTACTTGCACTCTGTCAATGTGTTTTGTACTTTTGGCTAGCTCATCAGCCCTCTCATTGCCTGGAATTCCTATGTACTGGGTATCCAGTTTAAGGTGACAGGTCTTCCTCTTTCGCTGTGCTGGAGTAAGCAGTGTTTAATTCCAGCCAGCAGTGCCTTTATTTTTTCTTTAATTTCTGTTTGTCGCAGGGCTTGCATTGAGGACTTTGAGTCTGTGTGGATGATTACAGGCCCTACTTCATTCTCCAGTGAGTACAGCAGTGCCTGTCTTATTGCTGTTAACTCTGTCTGCATAGTGGAGGGCGTGGTTGGAGGTCCTCCAGCAGGCTGTGAAGTTTCTTGAATATACTGCAGCTCCCGTAGTAGTTTGATTCTCAGGATCTACAGTGCCATCAGTGTAGTATGTTTGTGCCCCTATGGTCTCAGTGTTTCTGATTGCTTCATAGGCTGCCGCTCTTAGCTCTTCTCCTGTGCAGTCCTCTTTTGCTCTTGGCAGGCTTGTGTATTTGTATATTGTAGTGTCCTTCTTCCAGGGTGGTAGTTGTTGTGTGCCCTGTGTTGTGTCTGGACCTAGTTGCAGCAGTGTTTTCTGCCATGCCTAGACTTTGATGTTGTCACTTTGGGTCCTTACCATAGGAACTCGAAGTTTGAATCTGTGGGTGTTTGGCAAGTTCCTCTCTTGCTCTTTTCTTAGAGATGGAGTCTCTTTCTGAGAGGAACATCTTGGCCATTGTGCTTACATTTCGCTGTGCAATCCTATCCTCTAGCTTTGGCAGGTTAGTTTCAAGCCTGAGGTTGCACAGCCTTGTCCATGTAGGTGCTCCTAGCATGAGTCTCATTGCATTGTTTTGAATGACCTCCAGTGATTCTTTCTGAGCCTCTGTCAGCCTTATCAGAGTGGGGGCAGCATAGTCCACCAATGTTCTGGTGCAGGCTAGGTAGTACTTCCTTTGTATGTGTTCATTTGCTCCCTCCTTCAGGGTGATGACATGTATCTCATGGCAGCAAGTCTTGCATTTGCTCTTTCTCTCAAGTACTTGATTTCTTCCTTGAAAGTTAGCTGCTGATCTATGACAACTCCTAGGTACATGTAGCTGTCTACCCATTCTATGGGCTCAGCTCCTATTGTTAGTGGTTGCAGCGGTCTGTGGGCTTTTATTGTCCATGGCCTTTGTTTTATTTATGTTTTATTTTTAGGCCTAGCTCATTTGATTTATTGTTGATGTCATTGAGTGCCCTTTGCATTCTGGGTACTCTAACAGCTCCCCTTGCTACTACACACACATCATCGGCATAGATGAAGATTTCTACGCCTTCTGGAAGCTGCAGGGAGGCTATATTCTCCATTAGTATATTAAATAAAATGGACTCAGAATTCCTCCCTGAGGGGTGCCATTTTCCAAGTCGTGGAATGTAGACATCACTCCTTGGAATTTTACTCTGGCCTGCCTTCTCAGCACATAGTTTTTTGTCCAGGCTAGTAAGTGTCCTTGGACTCCCTTCCTTACTACTGATTGTAGTATTGCTGCTGGACTGGCTAGTTCAAAAGCCCTTTTCAAATCTATGAAGACATACTGTGGCCTTCTTTCTGATTTATATAGCTGAGAACATCTGTTATGCACTCTGTAGTTCCGACTCCTTCCTGATATGCATATAGCTGCTTGTGCAGTGGACCATCTTGTACTTCATTCTATTTAGTACTATTTTTTCTCCAGTTTTCTCAATGCATGACACCAATGCGATTGGTCTTGGGTTCTCTGGATCTTTAGGTTTGGGATTGGCTGCGTGTCTTGCTGCCGCCAGGTTTGTGGTCTTGTGTGCTCGATGTGTGTTTTGTTCAGGATTCTCAGAAAGGCTGTTTCTCCTGCAGGACCCATTTTGCTGATCATGGTGTATGTTATCCTGTCTGCTCCTGGTGCTGTGTCTCTGCCAACTTTAAAAACTGCTTTCAGTTCCTCTACTGTGTAAGGGATGTCAGTATCGTCTGGTCTGTGGCAGGCCGCATCGATCTCCTCCCATCGAATCGGTGCTAGTTGATCCTGAATTCTTCTTGTTTCAGGGGAGAGGTTACCTGAGCTAGTCCTATTGGCGAAGGATGTTGCCAGTCTTTCCGCTTCTTCTAGTGGGTGAGGGTGAGTTGCTACGGGTGTTCTCTTCTTTCCGGCTACTCTGTTCAGCCACTTCCATAGCTCCGAGAGAGATGTGTACTGTGATAGTATTGTACACCATTCCCATCCACTTTTCAATTCTTATCTCTTGCAGCTGCTGTTGAACATCATTTTTGACTGCTTGTAGTAGTTCCCTGTTTTCTGTTGTCCTTCTTTTCCTATACAAATTTTTGTTACCCTGTTCAGTAGGGTTTTCAGTCTTCTTACTTCTGGGCAGTAGTACCAGGAGTCTTTGTAGGTGTGGTCTCTTCTTCCTACTCTCATGGGCATTGCCCTGTTTGCAGCATTGTGTATAGCCCTCACTAGATCTTTTTCTAGCTGATCTATGTCTTCTGGAGGTGTGTATTGTGCTGCCACTCTTCGAGGGCTAGACGAAACACAACCCAATCTGCTAGGTCTTGGTTCCATGTCGGAGGGGGTGGCGGTATTGGCGGTAGTTGCTGCATCTCCAGCTCTGTTACTGTGGCAAAGTGGTCGCTCACTAATGTCGTGTGTACTTGCCACCTTGTTAGGTGTCTGATTGTTGTTGTGGCAAATGTCAAATCTAATCTGCCTCCTCTTATGTGTGTAGGTTGCCCTGAGTTGAGTAGTGAGACTCCCTTCAAACTCATCTAGAGAGAAGGCTATGTGCTCTCCAGGTTGGTTTGTGGCCGATGGGGATGATAGCAGAGGGTGATGCGCGTTGAAGTCCCCACATATAATTGTTGGTGATTCTGCTGCATGTGCGAAGAGCTGTGTGAGCTGCAGTTATCCTGGTTCTTCTCTATGTATTTTTCTATATATGTTGTATATATCTATCCTCTGGTTTAGCAGTGTGATTCTCACGGCTAGGGTTTCCACATTGTTGCCACAGGGGATTGGGTTGTGTGTTCTTGCTGTTGGGATTGAATTCTTGACGAGAATTGCCAATCCTCTGTCTGTGCCTACGCATGGGGTTGTGTAGACATTATATCCAGTTATTCTGAATTTTGTCCCAGTTGTTAGCATGGTTTCTTGCAGTAGAATGATGTCCACATTTTCTGTTTTGCAGACTGCAATTAGTGTAGCTGCCTTTGTCCTTATTCCACCAGCGTTCCAATTGATGATTTTCAGCATGATTGGTAACGTTGAGGAGAACTGTCTGGGGTCCCTTGGTGCGAATGTTATTCCAGTTTCCTCTGTCATGCCTTCAGTGGTTGATGGTGATGATGAGGGTGAGTTGGATGAGTTGAGGGTGTGGTTTTATTTTGGTCAGAGGATGTGGAAGGTGAGGGGTTGAGGGCGGATGTGGAAGGTAGAGGTGAGGGGGTTTTGAGGAGTGGGTTTTGGGTCAAAGGAAGTGCCCAAAAGAACTTTGAGGCTGAATAAAGGAGAAAGGAGTCTGTATGCAAAACTAGAGGTTAATCGAATGACATGAATTGTTATTTGTATTGCTTGAATTGCAAACAATGATATCGTCATGGAATACAAATTCTAACTATATAGATAAAACCTGAAATATGATTTTGGATACGATTTCCAGAAATTGCAGCACGCACGAAAACAAACAATTCAGTTCTCCATTGAGGCCGAATTGAATGTTTCAATCCAAGATGGCCGCAGAGCAAATGGATATATGGGCTGTAGCACTCATTTCCATTCTGAATAGAATCATTAAGTTTTTAAAACACTTTTTATGTACACACACACACACACATATATATATATATATATATATATATATATATATATATATATATATATATATATATATATATATGTATATATGTACACATATATATATATATATATTATATATATATATATGTGTGTGTGTGTGTGTGTGTACATAAAGAGTGTTTTAAAAACTTAATGATTCTATTCAGAATGGGAATGAGTGCTACAGCCATATATCCATTTGCTCTGCGGCCATCTTGGATTGAAACATTCCATTCGGCCTCAATGGAGAACTGAATTGTTTGTTTTCGTCCGTGCTGCAATTTCTGGAAATCGTATCCAAAATCATATTTCAGTTTTATCTATATAGTTAGAATTTGTATTCCTGACGATATCATTGTTTGCAACTCAAGCAATACAAATAACAATTCATTTCATTCGATTAACCTCTAGTTTTGCATACAGACTCCTTTCTCCTTTATTCAGCCTCAAAGTTCTTTTGGGAACTTCCTTTGACTCATGTGTCAATATTAATAATTATATTTGAGGAAAAAAAACTTTTGTGTGACGTTCTGATGAAAGTTTACAATTTGTCATGACTGTCATTGAAAGGATAAGGTCAGGTCACCCAAGTGACCCAATTTACACACACACACACACACACATATATATATATATATATATATATATATATATATATATATATATATATATATATATATATATATATATATATATAGCCGTCTCGCGACGTTTTAATTGTGCCGTTTGTTATTTCTGATAACATTCGTCACTATTCATTTCGATATTATGGCATTTCTCGTCTTTCTTTATTGAGAGAATAATCCTCAATTGGAAGATGTGGCAACAGGGTCTTTTCGCATAAATTAAGAGACACTTCTATTCAATCAAAACTATGAAGGGAGGTTTTTTGTTTGAAAAATATAGAATTTAATAATTTTGATTCGTTCTTATTGCAATTAATATGATGCTTTTTGAGGAACTGAAAATGTGGGATATATTTATATATTACCCTTGAAGCCAGTGTTACCAGATCAATATTTTTTTTTAATAGAAAATTTTCTTAAAACCAACATTGAGAAATTTACACATATCATATTTAAAGATTCTGAATCACACCAAGTACTGATTATACTACTACCTAGATTCAGCCAGCCTTGTGCTGGCACGGGGCTCTTGCTTTTCAGCAGCCCTCAAAAGGGAGTTACACGACTCTGAAATGTTTTTTTTCTAATATTACCGGATTCTTATTTAATTGTTTATTTTGCTCTTGAAGAAAATTGAATGTGATTACATTATTTATTTTTATTACTCTTTGCATTTCATTTCCTAAACTTATTGAGAATATTGCAATTATAAACACTGTTTGCATAAGCGTTTTTAAAATAGTGTTCTACATATTCAATACTATCAGGAAATTACATATATCCTTCTTTTGCCCTGAAAACTTTGCATATGTCCTCTTTTTGCCGGGAAACTTTAGAGTTTCCCTAATATATACATATTAACAGACCTGGGTCCAATGTTGCCAACCGCCGGGTAATTGCCCTACATGTAGGGTAATTTGACCAAATATTTTAGACCTTAGGGCAATATTAAGTGTAGGGTAATTGTAACAATGCCTGTATTGATCAATATCTTTATTAGTATTATTTCTTATCACCACCACCACAGAATGTTGGGTAATTTCTGGTCTTCTGCGGGGCGTATAGGGTTAGAGGGGTTGGCATCACTGCCTGGGTTCTAAGTGTTCCACTTACAAACACAGTTGTAGGCTCACTACTACACAATATATGAGGTGCAAAGGCAAAGCTTTGTACTTTACTATTGCTAAGTTTAACTTTACTTTAGGTTACTTCAAAATGTATATTTTAATTCATGTCTGTTATCTCTTTTCTGCAACAATAGTAACCCTGAAAAATTACAAATGTACTTAAATTATGTGAGAAAAATGTCCGCTCCTCTTCTTCTCCTGGGAGATTACACTCAGGCAGAAGCATCATGGGATAGTATTACCCAGTCATCTGTGGTCCCCTGATCTCCTTTTTTGTTTGATTGAATTTCTTTTTATAGTATAATCCCTTAATGGACGGATATACCCACGAGTATAGCAACAATAACAGGTTTAGGGCAGTGGAATGAGTCACTCATGGTGAGTAACAATTACGCCCCTCGTTTTTTTTTTTTTTTTTATTATTAAAAAAATTCATTTTAAAGTTCATTTCACAATACAATACATATACAATATATGTAATTTATGTACAGAAGCTACATATATATATATATATATGTATATATATATAATATATATATATATTATATATATATATATATATATATATATATATTTTTTATAATCTATATACTTAAATTTACTATGTACATATATACATACATATAACCATACACTACATATACTTTAATTACATGGTAAGAAATTCTGGCCTGGTAACTTTCAACGAAGGGCTGCTCTATGAGCAAGAGCCCGTGCTGGCGTAAGGCCAGCTTCAACAACATGAGAGAGTTAGTTGGGATCTTGACCTCAAGGGAGGATTTAGTTCCTCTGTGTTACAAGACATTTTTTTTGTGTGTGTGTTTGCTCATTAGGGTTGCTGTTAGATTTAGTTCTTTTCTTTTATGATATTATGTCAGTTATAGTTGTCCTTTTGCAAAGAAATTTTAGAAAAAATATATAAAATCCAAAAAAAGTTATTGCATCTTAGTTCTCGGTAATTTTACATGAATATTTTACAACACATATGCACAGATTCAGAATCTGCTACTGATTTTAGAGCACCTACAGTTTCCCGGGCCCTACCTACCGCCGACCGCTAGATGGCAGTAAGTCCGAACAACACAATCAGCGGAAGAACACCCAACCAAAATGGCGGCGATTCCAAAACAACAACAGACAATGTAGAGCCGAAATCTTGGGAAACTGGGGTTTTTGGGTGGGGGGAGACGGATACGAATGGCAAAGATCGCCGAAAACTTTAGAGAAACGGTAAAGGGGGACGCCATTGGGAACTGGGTTTTTTGGGTGGGGGGAAACTGATACGGTGAGTGCGGGAGCAACATAACAAACAATTTAGTAGCAGGTTGACCCCTTACTCTACAATCGCATGGCGGGCTACGCTAGCCTACTACTTACCCTGAACCCCCCAGTATGGTAACAAAGGTTGTGAACTAACCAAACAGACCAACCTAACCTGACTTAGGGCACGTAGCCCAACCTGACTGGGGGCTTCATCCCCCTGGACCCCCCAGTATGGTAACAAAGGTTATGACCTAACCAATAAAACCAACTTAACCTGACTTAGGGAGTGTGGCCTTACCTGGCCAGGGGGCGAAGAGTATGGTAACAAAGGTTGTGACCTAACCAAACAAACCAACCTAACTGCACTTAGGACATAGTTATTGTTGAGACGAAGGTATCATGACGGTGGAAAAAATGGGCAACATATGGGAGGATGCTTGAGTAAAAAGCCAATAATAACTTCACAAGGTACAATGCCATTTTACTGCTTCCTCTTCACAGAACAACAACAGTAGTTACAACTTTCGCAAACAGAGGCACCAGCGGCAAATCACAGACAATGTAATAAAAATAAATGGTAAACTTAAATAAACACGTATAGAATTATTTATCTAGAGTTTATTACTCAACACCCCTACTTAAACTCAAGATTAACCTCTTATAAAAGAAAATTTACACAACTTTTGTTTGGTAACTGGCTTTGTGAAAATATCTGAAATGTTATCTTCTGAAGGAACATACAACAGTTCAACATTGGATTCCTAGACAATGCTATTGCCCCTTGGTTATCAGCATGCAAAACAATTGGTTGCTTATTACATCCTAGCATATCAGTAAATAATTGATTTAAAACCTTAGCTTCCTGGATAGCACAAGTTAAAGATACATACTCTGCTTCACAAGATGACAGTGCTACAATTCTTTGTTTCTTAGATTTCCATGAAATAAGAGAACCTTTAGAATATAACTTAAAACAGTAACCTGTGATACTTCTTCTATCACTTGCAGAACCCCAGTCAGAATCACAAAAACCACTCACTTTTAATTCATCATCAAACTTAGAAAATTTTAAATCATAATGCAAAGTACCCTTTAAATATCTCAGGACATATTTTGCTAGACTAAAATCTGCTTTGGAAGGGTTAGACATACATTGTGATAACTTAGTCACAACAAAACAAATGTCAGGTCTTGTTCCCATCTTAATGTAAATAAGACTACCAACAATTTCTCTATAAAGCTTGGCATCCGCTAACTTTTCAGAATCAAGAAACACTTCATTTTTATACTTGGATCACATGGTACAGATTTTGATTTAGTCTGACATTTGAAATTTATCAAGAACTCTCTTCCGATAAGTACACTGGTTCATTCTAATACAGTCTTCTTCAAATATAAATTCCATACCCAAAAACCAATTTAATTTTCCCAAGTATTTCATCTTAGATCTATTACATAAAGGAATTTTCACACCATCTAGGACTTTCTTACAATTAGTAGCAATCAATATGTCATCAACCCAAATGATAATTATTACTCTCGCATTATTTTCACATTTAGTGTAAACACAAGGATCTGCAAAAGATTGTTCAAAGTTGTTAGATAAGAGAAAATTATGTAAAAGATTGTTCCAGTTGCGGCCGCTTTGCTTAAGGCCGTACAATGATTTTTTCAGTTTACAATTGAGTTTTTCGCCATTCTTACCATTTTTATTAAAGCCTTCTGGCCGAGTTAAATAAATTTCACAATCAATGTCTGCATTCAGATATGCAGTCTTTACATCCATTTGGTGTACCATAAAACCATACTGTATAGCAAACTGCATTAACATGCGTACTGAGGTAATATGGGCGAAAAAGTCTCCTGATAATCTATATTCTGAATTTGTGAATAGCCTTTTGCTACAAACCTTGCCTTGTATTTTTCATCATTATTAGGTCCTAGTTTAACCATATAAACCCATCTAACCTCCGCCCCCACCAAAACCGGAGAGCGACCACCAGGTAGAGGAACTAGTTCATATGTGTCATTCTCCTCAAGTGACTTCACCTCCTCTCTCATGGCCTCCCTCCAATGAGTTGCATCAGGAGATGAAACTGCTTCATCATATGTTCTAGGTATATCAGTAGCCCTATAACAATAATCTACAGAACATTTTACTATGCTAGATAAATCTGTGTCAGTGTCATAATCATCAACATACTCTGGCTTACGTCTCTCCCTTTTAGGGTATTTTCTGTAAGAATCACCTTTACACTCCTCTTCATTCAGCTTATCTGACTCATCTACTTGACCTTGGTTATGTTTCTTTTCATCATCTGTTTCTACATGTTCAACTTGTAAAGGATCTGAAACTTTAGGACTTAAGTGTATACAATGGAAACTCATCATCAAAAATATGTTCAGACACATTTCTTTCCTCTGGAAATTTTTCAGTAAATTTTACATATCTGATTTTCTTAAAATCATCCATTTCTGGATAACATACAAGGTAAGCTGAGCTTTCTGTGTCATAACCTACAAATATCCCTCGCTCACTGCGAGCGTCCAGTTTCTTTTGATTTTGAACATACCCATACCAAACAGTACCAAATACATGCATATTATTTAACCCTTAAACGCCGAAGCGGTAAATAAAAAAATGACTCCCGTATGCCGGAGGGGTTTGAGAGTGAGCGCGGAAGCGGAAAAAATATTTTTTTCAAAAAATCACAGCGCGCTTAGTTTTCAAGATTAAGAGTTCATTTTTGGCTCCTTTTTTTGTCATTGCTTGAAGTTTAGTATGCAACCATCAGAAATGAAAAAAAACTCATATCATATATAAATAATGCGATATATGATAGCGCAAAAACGAAATTTCAT
>NC_087214.1:34511790-34571790 GCF_015104395.2 Macrobrachium nipponense | reverse complement strand
GAAGGCGTTGAAGTACCTGTCCAACGCCAGGAAATTATCACGGGACATAACGCCAGGCACATTCGGCATACATAAAAAATAATTTCTCCTCCATATTGCCTGACGTCGACAGCAGGTGTCATACCAAAACCAAAATAAATGTGGAGCCCCAAAAAATGTGCCATGTCAATGAGGTTGCAACCCAGCCAGTAATACGACAAGGTCGTCCTCAGCTCATACCGGCAGTACCGAGCGTAGTCCACCGTCTCGTGTACCAGGTATTCCAGCAATTCCCGCGTCAGGAAAAGCTGGATGACCCCAAAACAGTCAGGGGTACTGGTATGGTCATCCCAGGGGTTGCCGTGAAGGGGTGCATGTTAGGAGGGGTGGGGTCCTCCGTCCACCCCTCGTCACTCTCCGACGACCGACCTTCACCTTGGCTGGCGCGACGAGCCGACCTTCTACGTGCCCGTGCGCGCGCACACGCACGGGTGCGGGCACGATATTGCACACTACCCACCCCCATCGGCCCATCACCCTCACTTAGGCCCTCACTTTCTGTATCGTCCTCTGCGATAAAACTTGAGCCCGTATCCCCACCCTCCCCCTCCTCCTCAGATTCCCCCTCGTAAGCACTGAACCCACTGAATTCGAGCTCACTTTCGGGATGTGAGCCTCGAACAGACATTGGGTCATATATTCATCCTCACTTCCATCGGGACTGATGTTCCCGCTCGATCACTCGATGGACCGCATCCGCCATCAAAATGAGACTTGCGACATGTTCCCGATCAAGCTCCGAAAGATACTCGTCTATGTCCCTTGGTTGGAGGCCTCCCAAATGCCTACGAATGCCCCTAAGGACGCCCACATGCTTCCTAGGGGTAACCAAAGGCATACGATGGTGTTCCTGAAAACCACTTTCAAGCCACACGTGGCCTCACAGAACAGGCCTTGAGGTCGCGGGGTCATGCTGGGTGCTTGGCCCCTCTCCAGCATCCAGGTCCAAAACTCGCCTTACACGATCCCTTCCGACGGGTAAAACACGCCTTTCACGGTTCACACGTCGTTGAGACATATCTATGAATGTCCTGTAGCAATACAAATGCTCAAAGTCTCGCACAAGTCCAGAAAAACACGCTTTTAACGAAAGATCGCTCTCGGATGGTGCGCTACTGATGCTGGCTGGAGCGAGAAGAAGGGATATCGCACATGCGCACCTGGGTCACGCTTCAAAACAAAACAAGGCCTTGATCCGTGAACTCCCAGCATCCCCCAAGGCGCATGATTCAAAAGTTTTAGGCTGGTAGGCCTATAAGTATTTTTCCGCGAATTTTAAAAAAAACTTTCGTATGTCGACGTAAAATACATCCAGTCGGCACCCGACAGATAATTTATCTCGACGTAAAATACGTCCAGTCGGCGTTTAAGGGTTAAGCTAGGCCTAAGTTTAGTCATCATCTCATATGGTGTCCTACCAGTTCTTGGATTATAACATCTATTACGAATATATGCAGATGTCTTTACTGCATTGGTGTTAAGGCCTCTGAGAGAGGTCCACTTCAGGTTCGATATGAAATAAATAAAAAAAAAAAAATATTTTCAACACCAACAGTTGAAACTGGGGATACGAATATAGAAAGGAACACTAACACAACAAAGGTTTATCAAAAGTTTACTAACAAAGGTAAATGCAGAATGGTATCTCCTATTTACATAAAAAAATAGAATCTTACACTGCATGAACTGGGGGAACAGCGAGGTAATTGAAATACTTACAGGCCGGTTAAGTGACTCGAAGCGGTGGCTTCACAAAAGGAGAGCGGCAATTGCAGACGTCCTCTTGACTCTGTATTGCAGAAAATAAAGTCTACTCTTGATACTTGAAAGGAAGGAACTCCTCAAAACCTCTAGCAGGACATTTTCTTCTCTGAAGTCTTCTCAACGTCGAGATAACTCGGTCGTCCACTCCAGAAGATGGCTTGACCAAAATCCAACCAACTCTCGAGCAACTTTTCTCCTGATCCTTCGTGACTTCGTAGGTCCCTTTCTCTCTTATCTCTCACGGATGATCTCTGCTGCTGTTGATCTCTCACTGATAATCTGATCTGTGGCTCTTACTGAGGATATCTCTCTGTGACTAACTGGTGTCTCTCTTTTACAATCTCTCCTTTCTCCTGCTACGACCATTGTATTTATACATCACTCAGGGGGTGGAGCCTACGGCGAACGTCACAGGCTCCCGAGATTTCTAGGACTTCTTAGATGAATCTAGACGAGGTATTGCATCAGAAATCGCAGCGTTTCTCACGTCACGACGGCGCCTGACGAGTTCCACAACACTCCTGCCGATTTTAGAACCATTATGAAAACAGGCACCTCCAACACAATGCGCTAACGCCTCCTTGCTGCCGAACTTCTCGAAAATGCGTTCTCCCTTCCGTTATCTTTCTTTGCTGGGAAGCAATTACCATCACACGCCCCCCCCCAAAAGAGAAAAAAAATGAAATACTGATTTTTTTTTCAAGAGAAACAAGAATTAAACAGTGGGGAAACAATTCTGCATAAAGCTTTAATACTTCTTCATTCACTCAACCACTCGTGCCAAAATAGAAAACGGTCATTAGGCCACTTATTCTGAAAACTCTAGAGAGGCTATCTGCTATAACATTATCCTTCTCTCTTACTTTTTCCCATTTCTGAACTCTGCTCAAAACTTTGAAAGACTAAGACACTTCTTGCGTCTTTCTCAAAACTAATTTCTCTTTCTGGGACACAATTACCAAGGGCACGGGTGGCGGCCAAGGTACGGGGCGATCTTTATAATTCTGAAGTAAGTTTACATTCACTGACTTTGCTCTACTCTTACCCACATTAATTCTATGATATATCTTTCCCCTCTCCTCTAACACTGAAAAAGGACCTTCGAACTTATAAGGTAAAAAGGGACTTTCTCTCGAGACTAGTACTAAAACTTTATCTCTTACACACAAACTTCTCTTGTTTGCTCTAAGATCATGTCTTCCTTCAGTTTCCCCTTGACTTCCTCTCGCGTTTTCTTTCGCTAAGTGCCAAGCGCTTCTGTTCTCCTCCTCTAGTTCCCAAACATCTCTTAAATTGTTTTTATAATAGTCAAGATTAGTTATGCAATCATCTCTACCCTTACTTCTAAGCAAAGGTCCGAACATATTTATAAATACATTCTCAAAAGATTCGCCTACTGAAGGAATATTACACAACTGAACTCTGGGAATTACTTGAATCGGTTTCCCATCAATTTGATATTCATGACAGCTTAAAGCATACCTCTTCACGTCATTTTTCATCTCAGGCCAAAAGTACACCCTACTAATACACTTGAAAGTTTTATTTACTCCCAAATGTCCTTGCTCATCATGTGCTAACTTCAAAACTAGCTCACGAAGCTTCCTAGGAACTACTAATTGTTCTGTGACTTCCCCTTTACTACTAGGACTAACATAACGACACAAAACTTTGTCCTTTAAACAAAAAGTTTTCTTACACATATCATTGAGATCATCATCCAGCTCACATTCAAAAATTTGGGTTAGTGTCTCATCCTCTCTCTGCAACTTGACTAGCTCACCCTTATCCAAAATGTTAGAGCCTAATTCATCACCGTAACTAGGACTAGATACTGGTACATTTACTACATTACTCTCGACAGCTATGCCTTCCCCTTGGCTATCGATAGAGTCCGGTCTCTCAGCCACACTCATGCCAAGATCAACCTCGCTACCTCTATCACACTCGTTCGAATTCACGATTTACTCACGTTCGAATCCATGAACTTACTCACGTTCGAATCCACGAACTCACTCTTGTTTGAATCCATGAACAGATTATGACCGTAGTCTACGTCTGTATCTAAACCCGACCTACTACCATTTCAGGCACTGGAATATTCCTCACAACAGGATTCACATTCTTGGATAAAAGCTAAGTCATTACCGACAATAATGTCAATGCCTTCGACGGGCAAACTGTCCACAACTGCAAATTTCACTTCTCCTGACACTACCTGACTTTCTAAATTCAACTTCAACAAAGGACAAAAGTGTTAGGAAATCTACCTAACATGCTTTCTCTTCCATATTGATTTCTGCCTTGTTCGTCACACACTCTCTCTTAATCAGTGAGACAGCAGATCCTGTGTCTCGAAGCAAGACTACTTCTCTCAAATCTACTCCTCCAAGAGAGGAAACTACGCCTTCTGACAGAAATTCACCGAAAATTTTCCTAGTTTCTCTCATCACATCATTCCTACTTGACGAAAGGTTAACTAGAGACACTGGTTTCTTACCGTCCTTCCTTTCTACTGCACAATTTCTCGCTAAATGCCCTTTCCCATTACATCGGAAACAAGTTAATTCTGAGCCACTAGGTGCCACTTTACTCTTACAAACCTTAGACGTATGACCAGGTTTTCCGCATGTATAACAGGAATAGTCACTTTTACTCGCATTGCTATCACTAGGACTGAAACCTTTACTGCTTTGTACTCTACCAGACGAAGGATCATTTCATTTCTTACTAACACTCAAATTATGAGTTAGACTATATTCGTCAGCTAGCCTAGTTGCTCCTGCAAAAGATACTTCTCACCTATCCTCTATATAAAGTTTAATCTCAGGAGATACGTTATCTTTGAAGTTTTCTAACAACAAAGTTCTTCAAACTATCAAAATCCTCAACCTTAGCAGAAGTTAACCAATCAAAAAACAGCCTTTCTAACTTCTTATCGTATTCTACATACGTAATATTTTCATCCTTTCTCAAACTTCTAAATTTCTTACAGTACGCTTCCGGTACTAACCTATGCGCGCTAAGAACAGTTTCTTTCACGATATCGTAATTATCACATTCCTCCTTAGACATGCAACTATACACAGTAAGCGCCCTACCACTCAGAACTGACTGCAAATATAAAGTCCACATTTCTTTCGGAGAACCTACTCGTTCCATTAACTTCTCAAAACACATGAAATATGTCGTAACATCTTCCTCATCAAACTTTGGTACTAATTTTAGCACTGCACTCATACCTAACATATCAGCTTCGTTTTCGTTCTCGCCTGACCGACTTACGAGTACTTTCCCTTAACCGAGCAATTTCCAACTCATGCATACATTCTTTCTCTCTCTCTTCTTGCTCATGCATTCGTACTTTTTCTCTTTCTTCCTGCTGTATTACCAACATTTCTCTCTCTTACTGCATTTTCATTGCTTCTCTCTCTTTCTCCTGCTGCATTTTCATTACTTCTCTCTCAGCCGCTCTTTCATCTCTCTCATACTTTTCTCTTTCTTTCTTCTCAACATACTCACGGAGATCAATTCCCTCTAGACCTAGGAGCTTACCTGACTCAATAAACTCTCTCACCATCTCACTCATTCTGGCTCTTTCTATATCCCCCCTATTTCAAACTGTTAAAGTGTTGATAGCCTAAGCAAGGTCACCACAATGTTACGGCCTCTGAGAGAGGTCCGCTTCAGGTTTGATATGAAATAAATAAAAAAAAAATATTTTCAACACCAACAGTTGAAACTGGGGATACGAATATAGAAGGAAACACTAACACAACAAAGGTTTATTTACAAGCTTACTAACAAAGGTAAATGCAGAATGGTATCTCCTATTTACATAAAAAAATAGAATCTTACACTGCATGAACTGGGGGAACAGCAAGGTAATTGAAATACTTACAGGCCGGTTAAGTGACTCGAAGCGGTGGCTTCACAAAAGGAGAGCGGCAATTGCAGACGTCCTCTTGACTCTGTATTGCAGAAAATAAAGTCTACTCTTGATACTTGAAAGGCAGGAACTCCCCAAAACCTCTAGCATGACATTTTCTTCTCTGAAGTCTTCTCAACGTCCACTCCTGAAGATGGCTTGACCAAAATCTAACCAACTCTCGAGCAACTTTTCTCCTGATCCTTCGTGACTTCGTCGGTCCCTTTCTCTCTTATCTCTCACGGATGATCTCTGCTGCTGCTGATCTCTCACTGATAATCTGATCTGTGGCTCTTACTGAGGATATCTCTCTGTGACTAACTGGTGTCTCTCTTTTACGATCTCTCCTTTCTCCTGCTACGACCATCGTATTTATACATCACTCAGGGGGCGGAGCCTACGGCGAACGTCACAGGCTCCCGAGATTTCTAGGACTTCTTAGATGAATCTAGACGAGGTATTGCATCAGAAATCGCAGCGTTTCTCACGTCACGACGGCGCCTGACGAGTTCCACAACACTCCTGCCGATTCTAGAACCATCATGATAACAGGCACCTCCAACACAATGCGCTAACACCTCCTTGCTGCTGAACTTCTCGAAAATGCGTTCTCCCTTCCTTTATCTTTCTTTGCTAGGAAGCAATTACCATCACAATAGGTCCACAAATTCTTCGACAATTTTGCTTCTAATAATAAACATCTAGCCATGTGGAAAATTGAACGCCATGACCTCTCTACAGTGCCGTTTTGGTGTGGCGAATAAGGAGCAGAAAATTCATGGTTAATATAATTTCTGATAAGTGACCTAAAATCTTTATTTGTGAATTCAGTACCATTATCTGTCCTCAATCTTTTTACTGAACCATATGGAGAAATATCAGCTAGAAATTTTTTAGGAACTTTTACAGAATCACTCTTACATTTCAATAAATATACAAAAATTAATCCAGAATAATCATCCACAAAAGAAATCACATATTTAAAACCTCCCCTTGCAACAGGGTCTATTGGACCAGATAAATCACAATGGACCAATTCGAGCTGCTTAGTAGCTCGTCTGTCTGCCTCTGTTCCTGAATTGGCACATTTTACCCTTAGCACAAATATCACAATCAAAATTACCTTTATTACTAATTTTCATACCATCAACAATTTCAGGTAATTTAAGTAAATCCCTTACATTACAGTGACCCATCACTCTATGCCACTATTGTACAGTTTGAGAATTACTCTTGGTATAATCTACATTATTAATATAAAATAATTTACCTTTCTTATTTATATAAAAAAATTAGTACCATCTGCTGCTTTAAGTTTAGCATAGTTAGGGGTAAAAAGAACAGATGCTCCATTTTCTGTGGCAGCTTGAACAGAAAATATGTCTTGCTTGTAAGAACACATAAAACATTCCCTAATTGTACATTATGAGAATTACCATTATGATCATGTAAAACTGCATTAGCATTACCCTTCCTTGCCCATCACTATACCATTAGTTTTAGTGCCATCGGCTAGTTCGATAAAATGATTTGATGAATCAAAATCTTTTTCAAAACTCTTAAACTTATTTTTATCACTCATAATATGAGAAGTTGACCCGGTATCTACCAATAAACATTGTGCACAAATATCACATGACTTCCCATTAAGGCTAGGCTTAGCATGGGTACTAGGCCCAGGAGGGTCATTAGGCTTAGGCTTACTCATAGAAATATTATCATGCACAGTAAAAGCAAATGAATGAGAAATACTATCATCATCATTGATTGGCTTATCATTTACACACTTTGCAGCACTTGTTTTAGGGTCAGCCCTACTTCTACAATTTTCAGAATTATGAGAACGAGATTTATGATAATCACACCAATTCTGCTTATGTCTATTAGGGCAATCAGGCTTCCTGTGACCTACCTTTCCACAAGAAAAACAAGTACCGGTGAATATCTTACCACTACCAAAGGGCTTGCTGCTGCTAGGCCTACTGGAAATTTTCATAACACTATCTTCGCCTGTAGATAGGCCTAGGCTTACTTGCTGGCGTCTTTCAGTCTCTTCAAAAGATCTAAGGGCTTTCTTGAATTCACTGAAGTTAACTAGTCTCCTTCTGGGTTATTACCTTAGAAAATGTCTTGAAACACTGGGGTAATCCTTTAAGAACCATTGCTATCAATAAACTATCACTGATGGTCTCACCTGCAGTCTTCAAAGAATTAGCTGCTGTCTCGACTCTGATAACGCATTCAGTCACGTGTTCTTCCTCAGACTTCTTCAGAGATGTCAACTCTGTGTATAAGGCCATCATTCTTGGTTTACTGCAGCCTAAATAATGATTCCTTAAAACTTGTATAGCCTTCTTCCCGTTATCTTTAGCATTTCTTATAATTAAAGATAGGCTTCGATCATCCAAAAGGTGCACAATCTCGGCATACACTTTGGCATCATCTTCGGCGCTTGGGGAGCCGGAACCAGTGACCACTTCAAGTAACTTCTGCAATCGTAAATAGCCAACAACTTCACTTCCCATAACTCGTATTTTGGCTCATCCACGTCGAAATAGTCTGTTACGTCCTGGGCCCATAACCTGTTGAGACGAAGGTATCATGACGGCGGAAAAAATGGGCAATATATGAGAGGATGTTTGACTAAAAAGCCGATAATAACTTCACAGGCTACAACACCATTTTTATTGCTTCCTCTTCACAGAACAACAACAGTACAGTAGTTACAACTTTCGCCAACAGAGGCGCCAGCGGCAAATCACAGACAATGTAACAAAAATAAATGGTAAACGTAAATTAACACATATAGAATTATTCATCTTGAGTTTATTAGTCAACAATATTAGACGTTCAGTTGAGCTTTCCACTCAGCCTTATTGCAAAGGCTGGCACGGGCTCTTGTCTCTCTAATAATAACAATAATAATAATGGTAATAATACCATCAACGATAATAGTAATAACAATATTAAAATATAAGTAATAGTAATAATCATAAAAATAATAATCAGTAAAAATAAAAATAAACTTATTTGCTTTGTCTTTGTCCGCGCTACAATTTCTGGAAATCGCATCCAAAATGATATTCCAGGTTTCATGTAGAAGATTGGAATTTGTAATCCATGACAATATCAATGTTTGCAATTCAATCAGTACAAATGATAATTCACACCTTCGATGAACTTCCAATTTTGCATACGAATTCATATCGCGTTTATTCAGCCCCAAAGTTCTTTTGGGCAGTTTTCCTTTGACCAAACTAAGTCACACTTTAACACTTACCCAAACAACAACTTTTATGTGACATTCTGGTGAAAGTTCACTTTTTGTCAGGAATGTCATTGAATACTTTTAAAAGTGTTAACAAAATTCCACTTAATACTACCATGTAAAGTAATTGAATATACTACTTTTTATATCTAGGCTACTTAATACTTTCATGTAATCGAATACTAAATACTACCTTTTATAACTTGGCTACTTAATACTTTCATGTAAAGTAAGCGAAGACCAAGTACTTTTTATATCTCGGCTACTTTATTCTTTCTTGTAAAGTAATCGAATACTATAGTCGATTCATTTAAGTTAGATTCTTGTGCCTATGAGACGTTTGTTTGGCGGCCTCTGATTGGCTGGTACCAGGAGGTACGCCACTCGCTCTGTTTCTCATTATCTTCGACTGTAGCTTAGAAAACTAGCAATATGTACGTTTCTTCATTTATCTTATGTTTTGCACAAGATGGGAAAGGTTTGGTCATACCATAGGATTCAGTATTAATTGTACAACTAAGTCATCTTTTCCTGAAATCAATAGATAAAACACAAAGGAATTACGAGTAAAGGTGAAGAGAGAAGCATTTAATTCTTTATACCTGTTTTTACTTATTGGATTTTGCATCATTAACGTGATCAAGATAAAAGTAAAACGTGTTTTCATTCAACAAATTCACCCTGAATTCACTGGTGTTTTCAGATTTTGCATGCGTGTAATATGTGAAGAGACAATGAAGAATATGTCTTTATTATGTTGCATCCGAATTCAAGTTTGACGGTATTGCCGAGAGAATGAGATCTGCAAGGCATCGTTGCGTTTGTCATCTCATCAAGAGATTTGAGTTGCTAATTAACGATATAAGAGGTTGAAGTTTCGACAATATTTTCCATGTTATATTATTACATATTCTGTAATATCATATAGTATATCTGGACATATCTGATAAAGAAAATAAGAATAATCATCAGATGGATGCATCTGATATCGTTAGCTCAGATCTAGGAGGGCCGTGGGAATTACGTCCAGCAAAGAAGTTGAACTCTGGACAGACTTTGCACTTGTCAACTCAGCCTAAGTTTTAATCAGGTTGTTTCAGAATATTGTTTCTGATTTTATTATATGATGAATATATTCTCAAACGAAAGAGATATAGACTCATTTGAGTGATATTAAATAATAATCTCAGTGAAGTAATAAACAACAAAGAATTAAGAAAGTTTTTATTTTATCTTCATCGCATGAATTATTCAAAATTCGATGATAAATAAAGATAAATAAAAGCAGGTATAAACAATGAAATGTTTCTCTCTTCACTTTTACTCGTTGTAATACCTTTGTGTTTTATCTTATTGATTTCAGAAGAAGATTTTTTAGTTGTTCAATTCATACCGAATCCTTTAGTATGACCAAAACTTTCCTATCTTTTGTAAAATGTGAGATAAATGAAGAAATAAGGGATTTTGATGAAGGAAAAATCTATTTCTGGGCAAAGGCCCGTGTCGCCCAGAGAAATGTCCCTTTAGCACACATTTCTAAGGTAAATATTGCTAACATTACCAAAGAAAAAAGCTAAATTGGAATGTCAGAATATTCTGACTCGCTCACCTTATATAAAAGGTGTCGCTATGGTTTCTGGGGCGAGTGAAATCACTACCACGGGTCTCTTACCATTTAGATCCATCCTTCTACAAAATCCTCCTACCTGAGAGGGCCGATGCAAAGCCCGCACCCAGCTACGACTACTACTAGCGCCCCCGACGCCATCACTAGCGCCTCTACCGGTCATCCTTGGAGTTAGCCTGTTAAGCTTGGGCCCAAGGGTGGGTGTAAAAGCAGGGTGGGATTTCACTGGGCGACACAGGCCCTTGCCCAGAAATAGATTTTTCCTTCGTCAAAATCCTTTTTCTGGGCTCAGCCTGTGTCGCTTCATGAAATAGTACCAGAGAAATGGCCACAAGCTTGAATGAGGATATAACATGAGTAAGGGAAAAAATAAAAAACTATTGAGATTAAAGTACTATAATCTAGAAAGACTTATGAACTATAAATGATTATAATACATACTTAAGATTAATTATGTTAACTTACAATAATCTTAAAAACTAAATACAAATTCATAAATTAAAGATATGTGTGAGTAATCCTAGCATAAAAATAAGGAAAACATCACAACAAGTGCCCTTTGGCATCTAAGGCATAGAAAAGGCTACATGGTGGCAGAATCGCAGGAAGGATGTCAGTGAGGCAGGTAGAAAGGAGATCTAGATCTAATTACTAAACTACTTAAGCAGTGTCAGGAGAAATTGTGTTTCCCGCTGCCACTGCTGGGAATTTAAGAGCTTCTAAGGACTTGAGGTAGTGACGTTTGAATACTGTCGGAGATTTCCAGCCTGTATACTTTTTCAGATCATCAAAATTCATATGTTGAAAGTAGTTGATCGAGGTAGCTACTGCCCTAATATCATGAACCTTGGGGAACGAGTTTGGGTTGGCTTGTTTAATAAAGTATAAAATCTGCTGCCTAATTCCTTTTAAGGAAATGGTGCCACCCTTTTCCCTCATGAACACAGGGCCAGAGGATCTCATAGCTGTCGTGGTAAGATATGCTCGTAAGGCAGTAACTGGACATAAAGAAGGGTCCTGAGGAAGAGGAAGGATCTTCCAAGGCGCCCATCTCATTGATGGATCCTCGTTTTTAGCTAAGAATTGACGATCTGGAGAGAGTAAAACTTCTCCTGAAGGGAGAAATTCTATATGACCTGAGTCTCGAGATAGAGCTGACAGTTCAGATACCCTGGCTCCTGAGGCCAGACTTAGAAGAAATAATGTTTTCCTCAGGAGGGGTAAGAAATCACATAAGTTGTTATCAGTGTCTGAGGCCAGTTTGAGAACATCATTCAAGAACCATGAGACTGAGCTAGGCCTCTCTGATGGTCTGAGTCTAGCACAGGCTCTAGGGATAGATGAAAAATAGGAGTCTGTTAGATCTATTTTAAAGCCATACTGGAAGATCTTCTTTAGTGCTGATTTAGTAGTAGTAATAGTACTGGCTGCTAAACCTTTTTCAAATAATGATCTAAAGAAGGAAATAGCCAGGTTGGTAGTCATGGTTTGAGATTCGGTCCCCCTCAAAAAATTGGCTAGTTTCTTAACAGCTGAGTCATATTGACGAAGGGTCGATTCTCTTTTATCCGATTCTAGGAATAGGATGTTTTGAGGATCGATATCCGCATCCTTTTTAGCTGCGAACTTCATGAAGTCCATAAAGTTTGGGTTTTGAGAATTCCTGAGGAAGCGAACACAGTCTTCATTTGCACTAGTTGGGATAGCTTGGGATTGGGAATCCGTGGAGGTCGGAGACCCAATTCCAGCAGGAGTGGGAACCAGTTGCTCTAGGGCCAATTGGGGGCTACTAGGGCGACTTGTCCCTTGAAGGTCCTGAGTTTGCACAGAACTTTCAGAAGGAGATTCACTGGAGGAAAGATGTAGATCTTCTTCCATTGATTCCAATCTATGGCCATGGCATCCGTGGCATAAGCCAGAGGGTCCAGGTTGGGACCCACGTAGCAGGGAAGCTTGTGGTTCGATTCTGTGGCGAAAAGATCCACCTGGAGCCCTGGAATCTGTTGACAGATCCAATTGAATGATCGTCTGTCCAGAGACCACTCCGACTCTAGAGGGACTGAGCGAGACAAGGCATCTGCTATCACGTTCTTCACTCCCGCTAGGTGTATGGAGGACAGGTGCCATTTGTACTTGGCTGCCAGAGAAATTATGGCTATCATGACATGGTTCACATGGCTTGACTTGGAGCCTCCTCTGTTGATGCAGTGTACTACTACTCCACTGTCCAATACCAGCTTGATGTGAGATCCTTTGGCTGGTTGAAGTCTTTTCAGAGTGAGGAATACCGCCATAGCTTCCAGTACATTGATATGGAGCCAGCGGAATGGAAGGGACCAAGTCCTTTGTACCTTTTTGTACTGAGAGTATCCTCCCCAGCCGCTTAGTGAAGCATCCGTGTGGATAGTTAATGCTGGAGGAGGGAATTGGAGAGGAATTGATTTTGATAAATTCTTGACCTCCGCCCAAGGGCGGAGGCGTTTGCGAAGTATCGCCGGGATAGCGGACAACTTGTCCCAGGACTTGTTGTTTGCTCTCGAGCGCCAGACACAGTTTATGTCCTTGAGTTTTGCCTTCAACAGAACATCTGTTACCGAGGCAAATTGAAGAGAGCCTAGGATCCTTTCCTGGCTCCTCCTGGATGTCTGTTTGCACTTGAGAAATTGCCTGGTTGCTTTGGCTATTTCTTTTCTCTTTGACGACGGAATTGATAGAGTTTGAGAGTTTAAGTCCCACTGAATGCCGAGCCACTGAAAGCGAGAGTCTGGTGTTAACTGGGACTTGGTCTTGTTTATCTGGAACCCTAGATGTTCCAGAAACCGTATTACTTTGACCATTGCTTTGTGGCATTCTTCGATGCTTGTTGCCCAAACGAGCCAATCGTCCAGATACGCAACTACCATTATCCCGAGACCTGAGTTGTTGAACTACTGTCTCTGCTAACTTCATAAATACCCTGGGGGCTACGTTTAGCCCAAAGGGCATTACCTCGAAGGAGAATGCCAGGTTCCCTAGCCTGAAACCTAGGTACGGGCGGAAGTGTCTTGCCACTTGGACATGATAGTATGCGTCTGTAAGATTGATAGAGGTGGTGACGGCCCCACGGGGAAGTAAGGTCCGCACCTGCGAGATAGTCAGCATCTTGAACTTGTCGCAACGAATGAATAAGTTTAGACAGGACAAGTCTAGAATTATTCATCGTTTGGTTGAGCCTTTCTTTGGCACGCTGAACAAGCGACCTTGAAACTTTAAATGCCTGACTTTTGACACTACTCCTTTCTGAAGGAGTTCTTGGGCATACTCCATCAATTCCGTTGTTGGTTGTTGATAGAAGATCTTGGATGGAGGAGGGCCTTTGGTCCAGCTCCATCCTAGGCCTTTGGACACAATACTCTGTGCCCAGCTGCTGAACCTCCATCTGTGGCGAAAGAGAAACAGTCTCCCTCCTACCTGAGGGTTCCCAGTGGCTTGGGGCAGGTCAAGACCCGCGCCCTCCCCGTAAGTGCTTCCCTCGGCTGGATGCTCTTCCGCCACCTCTCTGGCACCCCTAGCCCTGCTGCCTCTTCCGAACCTATTGAAGGGTTGGAAAGATTGGCCCTCAAACACTGGGTTGAAGGCCGGAGAGACAGCAAAGGAGGTGGAAGCTTGACCCTGAGGAGTCAGCAGCAGAAATTGTTGCTGAGGCTGTGCCTTTGATGTAGAAGGCTGTGCCACTTGAGAAACTGGCACTGCCTGCAATACCTGCTGTGGCTGGGGAGCCTGGAAAGGCTGGAATTTCTTAGGCTTTTTGGGTTTCTTGGATGAGGAAGTCAACTCTGGCTTCCTCTTACTGGAGAGGCCCCAGCGGACCTTAAGACTCTGGTTGAGTCTTGTCGCCTCATACTGCACCGAATTGACGACCGATTCCGGGAAAAGGTCGGCACCCCAGATTGGAGCCGCCAACAACTTATTCGGTTCGTGGCGGATGGTGGCTTCCTGCAGAACATGTTTCCTGCAGTTACGCCTCGCCACGATGAAATCGTACAAATCACATTGTACAGTATGTAAATGTGATTTGGCTATTAGTTTGAACAGAGGTTCGTTACCATAAGTAATGGCCGAAACCTCCATCATAACCAGGGTATTGAGAGACCTGGAAAACCTGGCGCGTGCATCAAATTCAGCCTGAATGAGGCTGTCTGGAAGACTGGGAAGCCGTTCACTGAACTTTATTATTGCACAGTCCGGCTTTAATTTCCTGACCGTAAAGGTGGCCGGGAGATCTGCCCAAAGATCTTCCACACCAGGAAGGAGGAGTGACGTGGGCTCCGTTTCCGGGAGCTGTGGCATTGGCTCGTCTCTCATAGCGGCCAGCATTGTCAACTCCGTCACCTTTGTGGTGAACGGAATGGGAGTCTCTCCGTCCACCACAAATATGGTGAAAGCGCTCTTAAACGCTTGCATCCCGGTATCAATACAATCCCGGTCTTCCAGGTTCCTTAGCCAGTCACGCTGGGCTTGATCCCGACCGAAGATGGCGGTCTCTTTTGGGATCTTATCTTCCCTCCTCATAGCTGCCTCCGTAAGGCGGGCGTAACCAATGAAGGGGGGTTGCAAATTTGCTGAGTTCCGCAGTCCGCCAGCGTTAGCATCCCGTCCTTAAAGGGGGCATAGGACGATATCCTCCAGGGATTACTCGCCGTGTAAGGAGGGAGGGTGTTGTAGTCCGGCATGGCCTGAGCTGCCACACCAGGCTGAGGAAGAGCTGCCATAGGTTCTCCCAGAGACCTGCAATGAGGTTCTCCTGGCTGGCCAGCCTTTCCGAGATGTCCCGGATCGACTGACCCAACTCCTCAAAGGAAGACGAGTTGTGAGAGAGCATCTCCTGGAACTTGTCCTGAACCAAGTTCCCCACCAGACTACCCATTTGCTGCATAATGTTTGCAGTAAAGGCGTCCGAATCAAAGGAACTAGGTTCCTGCTTAGGGCGTGTTCCTAAAGAGGTTGAAGGCTCAGGATCAGACAGGAGCTGAGCCTTGTCTCTGGAGGACTTCCCTTTGGACCCTTTGGAGTGAGAAGACGACTTGGGTTTCTCTGCTCCGGGATGGTGAGCCGGAGTCTTATGAGAACCCCTCAGAGCCGTCTTCTTAGAAAGCGTCTTTTCAAGCATCTTCACTTCACGCTTCCCTTTTACCTTTAGGGATAGCCTGGGTGGACTTCAGTCTAACCGAAAGTCCATCCTCCGAGAATCCTTGGAAGGATGAAAAAGAGGGGATAGGAGAAGAAGATCCAGAATGGCCCAAGGGTAAACCTTGAGCCCCTACCAAACCTGCCTCAATCAACCTCCTACCTGCTGCCTCTACCGCCATGGGCTCGAGGTCCAACTTTAGAGTTGCCACTTCTACAATCTCCTGGTTCCCAGGGTCCTCCAAGGCTTGAGCCACTTGATGTTGGATGGCGGCGATGTACGGGGCCGCCGCTTCCGGGTCAACGTAGGAAGTCGCCTTGCCGCCGGGGAAGACCAGAGCAGCCATCTTCTTGTCAAGAATGTAGGGCTGCCCTTTGGTGACGTTCCCACCGAATCCGCCGACCCATGTAGGGCTGCCCTTTGGTGACATTCCCACCGAATCCGCCAACCCAGGCTTTCAAGGTGGTTTGAGCGGCCTGAAAGAGAGGGTCAGTATAAATACTAAGCTACTTAAGACTAAAATATATAATCATTCATACTGATATATCACTTATAAGAAGTGTATACATATAGGCCAAAATTATACATGATAGTTGTTATCCGGAAGAGTACTTACTCCGGAGGTAACCTGATCCACTAGCTCGTAGCAAATTTAGCAACTCCCATGATGCCAGACAGCTATCTCTCCATAGCGGATGGCGCAGACAGCATGCGTCTGGCAGACCTCGTGCCCACAGGGGTCCTGCAGGACAGCGTTACAGCCAGATTCCTGGCAATGGGTGGCCTGTAAGTGAACAGATACATGAGTATCGACACTAACTAATTGGACTAAGTCCAAGGAGTGATATATTACAACACCGGAGGACACCGGAGTTACTTGACACAATAAAGATTAGCCTCTACTTGCTCTCCTGCCGTGAGTGGTGGGTGTCCGATAGACCTGGTAAACTAGTTTTAGTGTGTTTCCGGTGTTGCCGGAGGACGAAATTTCACCAAAGCAGTTAACCTGTCTATATGCCGGAACGAGGAGTACGAGAACGGCGGGAGGAGCAGGTGGGGGCTAGTAAAAAACTTGCTGGAGGAGCGTAGCTCCGCCATATCAGAATTCAGATAAGCAGGTGGAGAGCCCGGATGGTGAGCGGGGACTCCGTCGACTTAGCAGAATAAATTAAAAGAATGTAAATAATCAAAATTGAAATAAAGGTAACATATGGAGAAAACATGCGGCGGAGCTTCTCTGCAGCCACCACACCTGAGGTCTGGCGGAGCCAAAGGGACCAGCCGCCGGAGCGGGATGGAGGAGTGGTGACTCGGGGTGAGAGAGAGCTCGATCGGAAACCGAGGAGGTCCGAGCGCGGCCGAGCCGGGTGGCCAGCCAAGACCAACCGCACAGGAGGCCCCCCCTGGTACAGAAGAGTGAGAGTGGTACGGGCCGAGCCAGCCTCGGATGTCCCCCCTGCTAACTCCCGTATCCCCCCCGTGTAGAAGGGGAAGAAGGGAAGGAGCTCGGATGGTTGCCATGGGCAACGGGAACGAGCAGGACTCCCCCCTCTAAGGGGGGGAGGAAGTGTGGGGAACAGCAGCCGGGTGGCTCGTGGCAATCGCCTGGCTCGTCGTGAACGTGGTGGAGGTCACGCAGTGAGACAGGCCAGGCAGTCTGAGGTGGCCTAGGCTACCTCTAACCGTCTCAAAGCATGAATAAAAACAGCCTAACACAACACGGGGAAGAAGAGAAGATAAATGAGCAGAGAAAGAGAAAGCAATGTCCTGGAGAAGCTAGACGAGCCAACCAAGAAGGGAGGACGACTAACAACTCGGGGAGCTGGCCTTTGTCGATACGTAGGAACGGAGGGCGGCGGCCAGGGTGGTCAGGACTAAAAGGAAGGACTAATGTCCTAAAAGGAGCCTAAACAGACCTAAAACAAAGGAACATGCATGCATGAACACTGAGCTAAGGAGCGATGTAGGCTATGATTGATTGATTGATTGATTGATACTATATTAATCTAGCATCGTGACAACTAGGTCATTGATGCCGAACTATATATAAAAAGACCCTATAAATTTTGATAATAATAATTAAACAGAATTATTTTAAAAATATGATAAAAGATACTGGCAATTATAAAATAAATTATATAAAAAAGAAATTATTACATACATACATATACACACACACATACATACATACCATACACATACGTACATGCACACTCACATACATACACACAATTTCAATAAGAATAAAAGCAAGGCGCACACAAGCATTACAGTTTATCTAAAATACCAGCGTTAAAAAGAAATCCAAACAAGCCAGTCATGTTAAAAATCCCATTTGCTATAAAATTTTTGATAACTTAAAAACATTATTCTCCTTCCCATAGTATAGGTATTGATTGCGCTGTTCCACCAAACTGGGGCACTCAACCAGCAAGTGCATAACAGTCAGTGGAACTAGGCAATCCTCACAGTATGGTTCGTGATCACGACTCATTAAGTAGGAAAATGTCAGCCTAGTATGTCCAATACGCAGGCGGCACAGAGCCGTTTCAAACCTTCTGGGCATAAAATTGTTCTGCCAAGGATTGATTGCAGGTGCAATTGTTCTCATTTTTACATTTGTAGTTAAATTTGACCACATATTTTGCCAAAGTACTTTATGCTTCTCTCTAATTGGAGTATATAAATCTCTGCACGGCAGCTTAAATGATCTGGGCTCAATACAAGAAACAGCCTCCTTGGCAATTGCATCAGCGCGCTCATTTCCAGATATTCCAACGTGTGCTGGAACCCAACAAAATTCAATATTAAAACCCCTCCGCTTAGCTAAAAATAACCATTCCAGAATACTTAAAACTACTGGATGTTTGGAATAAAAATCTTTCAGTGACTCTAGAGCGCTTCTAGAGTCATAGTACACAATAAAATTCTTATCATTACTTTTTAAAACTTCTTTGACAGTATTTAAAATTCCATATAATTCTGCAGTAAATGCAGAAGCATTACTTGAGAGCCTTCCACTACGCTCAAAGGATGGAAAAACTATGCCAAAACCAGCGCCTGCACTGGTTTTGGATCCATCGGTAAAAACTGGGATAAAATTGTCATGTTGTGACATATGATCTAAAAAGGTATAATGTAATATTTTATCAGAGACATTCTTTTTTGGTTGATTGAAGTAGTTACATAACTCTACTGCTGGGAATTCCAAGGGGGAGATACGATGCCTTGGACGGTAGTACACATTTGTCTGGAATGTTCAGGTCCTGGAGGGTTGATTTCAGTCTGAAGGCATATGGACGTGGCATCTTTGGATGACTTTCATAAAAGCTATCAAATCTTCCATTTCTTAGTGACTGGCATACTAGGGATCCAGGAAGTCTTTGGAATCTGAACCAGCTTCGAGCCAGAAGAGCCTGGTAATGTAAGGCTAGGGGCATTTCCCCAGCATCTACTAACATACTCTCTATAGGGGAAGTCCTAAAAGCACCAGTAGCAATCCTAATTCCAGTATGGTGAATGGAGTCTAAAATCTTAAGGCGACTTGGGGTAGCCGAGGTGTAAACTTCACATCCATATGTTAATTTTGATAAAACTAAGGCTTTATACAATCTCAATAACTGGAGTCTATCTGCTCCCCAAGATGTATTTGACTATACTTTCAAGATATCCAAGGATTTTCTACACTTAGCCCTGAGATTTAGGATATGGGGAAGCCATGTCAACCGAGTATCAAAAATCATTCCTAGGAACCTTGTTTCGTTAACACAAGATATTCTCTGGCCATTTACATATAAATCTGGGTCTGCATGTATCCCTCTAATTCTACAGAAATGCATGGCTACAGTCTTTGATGAAGAAAATCTGAAACCATGCACTTCAGCCCATTTCACTATCTTATTTATTACTATTTGTAGATGACGTTCTGCTACTGACATACGTGCAGCTGCAAAAGATAAAGAAAAGTCATCCACAAAGAGTGTGTGCATAACATCAGCAGGTATTTGCTTTACTATGTCATTAATTGCTAGAGCAAAAAGTGTTACACTTAAACACACTGCCCTGAGGAACACCTTCTTCTTGTTTACAGACTTCAGACAGAACTGCTCCTACTTGTACTTGAAAATAACGATTTTTTAAGAATAGCTTGATAAAAATAGCTAATTCTCCTCTTAAGCCATATTCATGGACTACTTTCAGAATTCCACACCGCCACGTAGTATCATACGCTTTTTCCAAGTCGAAGAAAACCGTGATAAAGTGGTGCTTAGAGGCAAAGGCTTCACATATTGCAGACTCCAATCTAACCAAGATATCAACAGTGGATCGCATACTGCGGAAACCACATTGGGCCGGAGAGAAAAAGTTTCCTCGCTCTAAATACCACACTAAACGAGCATTCACCATTTTCTCCATTAGTTTACACAAACAAGATGTTAGGGCAATTGGACGATAATTTCCTACGAAAGAACTATCCTTTCCAGGCTTGACAAAAGGAAGGACTCTTGCTAGTTCCCAACATAAACGGTAGTAATGTTCTTTATGAATTCTGTTTATTATACTGAGGATAAATCTTTTAGTATTCTGAGCAGCATGCTTGATCATAGAATATGAAATTTCATCAGGACCAGGAGCAGATTCTTTACACTTTGAGAGAGCCAATTCAAATTCTCTCATAGTAAATGGAATATTATAAGACTCCTCTTTATTTGTTGTGAAATCAAGATAATACTGTTCCATTTGCTTTCTGCTGTTTGCATACGGTTTCTCATTATCTTTTTTAGATATTTTAGCAAAATGTAGGGCAAACTCATTTGACACTACTTTTGGATCTCCTACATTTATGCCATTTATTTTCAACACAGGTGGTTGGCTAGGTACAAACTTTCCTGCTATTTTCCTTATCTTCTTCCACACTAATGTGATGGGAGTTTTGCAATTTATGGAAGAAATGAAGTTTATCCAAGATTTCCTTCGTGCATTTTTAATTTCAAACCTAAACTTTGCCCTAGCCTTAACGAAAAAATTCCTAGCCAGATAAATAGTTACATTTCCGTCTTTTATACCTAGTAAAACAAGATCTCATAGTTCTATGGGTTTCATGGCATTTCTTTGACCACCATGGAACTGGTCAGCGCATAAATAGACCTGATGTTCTTGGAATTGACTGAATTCCAGCTGCAAATAAAGTAGTAATTAAAAATTCCATAGCATCCTCAATGCATCCAAATTCATCTGCTGTAGCTTCGATTGAACTATGCTCTTCAAAATTTGCCCAGTCAGCTCTTTTTACACTCCAACGGGGTACTCTTGAACATGGAGGACTTGATCCAGTGCTTAAAACAATTGGAAAGTGATCACTACTATACCTATCATCGATCACTCGCCAATTGAAGTCCATAATGGCATCGGCACTACATATTGACAAGTCTATGGCTGTTAAAGTACCGGTCTGTACATGGAAATGGGTGGGTTCTCCAGTGTTTAGAACACCAACATTTTCACTTTCAATAATGGATGACAGGCAGTTTCCTCTCTCATTAGTAATTAAATCCCCCCATAAAGGATTTCTTCCATTCATATCACCTAGGATGATGAAAGGCAGAGGAAGCTGTCTGATGAGATTACAGAAATCAGTACTAGGGAAAGCTACATTTGGTGGAAGATATACAGAACAAATTGTATATTTACGAGCCAGAAACACTTGCACTGCAACAGCTTGCAAAGAAGAATTAACAGGAAAATGCTTGTGTGGAGTATCATGGTGAACATATAACATTGCTCCACCCCGGTTTCTATTGTTTTGATTTAGATGTGAATGGTAAGCAACATATTCTTTAGGGCAAGGAATAAAATCACTGCTGAGCATAGTCTCCTGCAAAGCTATGCAAACAGGAGACAACTCAAAAATTAGCATTTTGAGCTCCTCCCATTTAGCTCTCAGGCCCTGACAATTCCACTGAAGAAAATTTAAGAATTTACTTGAGTTTAGAGGCCTTGATAATAGGGCCTCTTTGAAGATATTTTGTCTTCGTAGGGTTGCTAGGAATTTGGGGAATCCTACTTTGTTTTTTCTTAGAGGGAGACTGCCTGCCACCCTCAGCCTCCTTTCTTTTTGGGACTGGCATTGCTACCTGCATACAGGAAGCAACTTCTGGTTCTTGGCTGGCTGCCTCCGTAGCTGGTGTTCCAGGCTCTCAAGAAGCCATTGCATCAGCTAAGGAGGGAGACTCCCCAAAAGAGGCATGCACATCAGCAAGGACAGACGTAAATTCCAAATTACTTACACCAGTCAAAACTGATGCTGCTTCTAAAGAAACTGATGCACCAGCCAAAGCTGATGCTGCCTCCAAAGAGGTTGATGCATCAGCCAAGGCTGAAGCTGCCCCCAAAGAGGCCGGTGACCCAGCCAAAGCTGATGCTGCCTCCAAAGAGGCCGGTGCACCAGACAAAGCTGATGCTGCCTCCGAAAAGGCCAGTGCTCCAGCCAAAGCTGATGCTGCCTCCGAAGAGGCCGGTGCACCAGCCAAAGCTGATGCTGCCTCCGAAGAGGCCAGTGCACCAGCCAAAGCTGATGTTGCCTCCAAAGAGGCTGGTGCACCAGCCAAAGCTGATGCTACCTCCGAAGAGGCCAGTGCACCAGCCAAAGCTGATGCTGCCTCCAAAGAGGCCGGTGCACCAGCCAAAGCTGATGCTATTGAAGTTGTAGTCATTTTAATTTGAGCTTTACCCAAGTTGTTTTTGCTGCTACTTTCAGTTACATGGGATTTTTGAGTTTTTCCACCTGTTCTAAATGAATTTGAAGCAGTATTCGAATTAACTTTCCTCCTTCTCAATTGTTGTCTATTTGCAGCAACACTTGCAAAAGATACTCCTGGTCTTATATAATTGTTCAGTACTATTCTTCTGGCTTCTGCAAAAGTAACTTTCTCAAGGACTCTAGTATATTGTACTTCTTTCTCAAAAAGGAAAACATCACATGAGTTCGAGGATGACTGGTGTGCTTCCCCACAATGAATGCATTTTGGTTCAGCATGGCAATCACCATGCTCAACTTCTCCACAATTTATACAAATTGCAGGGTTTCCTTGCAACTTGGATCTACAGGACCCAATAATATGCCCATATTCCTGACAGTAAAAACACCTCCTGGGTCTCGGCATGTACTGTTTCACTTTATATCTGTACCAAGCTGCTTTAATAAAATTTGGTAACTTAGAAGAATTAAAGGTTAATAATAACTGTGGCATAGGACACCATGCCCCGTTTACTTTCTTTTTCAGTCTTTCCACCTTCAATACCCCTGATCTTTAAGTTCATCTTCCAGTTCCTCTTCAGGATGAATCATAAGGTGAGGAGCATATATAATTCCTTTGGTATGATTGAAGGTATCGTGTGATTTACATTCACTCTGGACTCCTCCCAGTAAAACTCAGATTTCGGGGGATTTCTCACTTTCCCTTCAACTTTTCTTCTACTGATCTAGTCTCTACCAAAAGCTTATTTCTACCATGTGGCAATATCTTAGGTTCCCTCCCACAGCATTTTACAATATCCCTATGTACTTCAAAAATATTCATAACTTTATCCTCAAATGTAATGGTTAGATATTTATCAAACTCATAAGGGACACATCCTCCAGATTCTTCTAATGATTTTCTTCCTACAAAATTTCTTCTCCCTTGATGGGGAGTATATGGTGCCAGTGTAACCACACTGGACTGAATAGTCCTTCCCATGTCTGGTTCCGTGCAATGGTCATCAGGATTTTGGGGTTTTAAGTTCCTCATAGAATGATATATAGCAAATTCGTCTAGGTTTTCCCCATACCCACCATGGAGCCACATTTAGAGGATGCAATTCCCTTACTGGGGCACCCTAGGGGTACAACCTAGATATACACCCCACATCCAGTACCTTGAGGGTCATCAGTCCATCGAGATCAGATCCAGCACCGAATGCAGGATTTAACATAAAAGTTTCCCCTCGCTCGACCACGTTGGGTACTCCAGTTCTACGGGTGGAGAGGCATGCCGTCCCACTCCACCCTCCTTCAACTCCAGAGAACAGTAAGAGCATGTCCAAATTCATGCTAAGGTCATCAACAAAATCCATCCGGACAGAGGAAGGAGAGAAATTGTGAAAATAGGAGGTGATACAAAGTACCAGGATTAGTCAGGATGCTCTGAATTGACCTTAGTGGCATGGCAGTACCTACCGGGGTGAATAAATCACCCCACCACCATTGCTCAATTCTTCATTGCACCACGCAAGACCCCCCACTACAGCAAAGTTCCTGGTCACAAGGGGGGTGTAGGCTACGAGCTCAACAGAGCTTATGAATCCCCATGAGAAGCTAAGCATAACATAGCATGGTAAAGCTGCATAAAACATATATAATGTAAAATATATACTGCTAATATTCAAGCTACAACGGTATAGGAGACCGAAGAAGCATGAAACAATGAAACACGTGGGGCGAGCCGCCCGAGACAACTCTATAACCAGGCCGAAGGAGGCGCCGCCTTATAACCTAAATAAAATTGGTTAAACGGGTCCCTGGCTGGCTAAAAATATGTGAAACACTTCTAGCAGTACTTAACTTAGATGTAGCGATGGCTTGGCGTTCCATGGTAAAGATAAATCCAAAAAGGAAAGCACAAAAACACAGTGAAGAAAAACACGTATGAGCAAGATGGTCCTAACGAAAAGGATGACCGGTAGAGGCGCTAGTGATGGCGTCGGGGGCGCTAGTAGTAGTCGTAGCTGGGTGCGGGCTTTGCATCGGCCCTCTCAGGTAGGAGCATTTTGTAGAAGGATGGAGCTATATGGTAAGAGACCCGTGGTAGTGGTTTCACTCGCCCCAGAAACCATACAGACACCTTTTATATAAGGTGAGCGAGTCAGAATATTCTGACATTCCAATTTATCTTTTTTCTTTGGTAATGTTAGCAATATTTACCTTAGAAATGTGTGCTAAAGGGACATTTCACGAAGCGACACGGGCTGAGACCAGAGCTAGTTTTCTAAGCTACAAACGAAAATATGATGCGTTGAGTGAGCGGCCTACCTCCCGGTACCAGCCAATCAGAGCCCGCCAAACAAACATCTCGTAGGCAGAAGAATCCACCTTAAGTGAATCGACTATAACTACTTTTTATACTTCAGCTACTTAATTCTTTCATGAAAAGTAATCCAATACTAACTACTTTTTATATCTTGGCTACTTAATAATTTCATGTAAAGTAATCAAATACTAACTACTTTTTATATCTCGGCTACTTAATAATTTCATGTAAAGCAATCGAATACAAACTACTTTTTATATCTTGGCTATTTAATATTTCATGTAAAGTAATCGAATACTAACTACTTTTTATATCTTTGTAGCGATTTCTGGAATTTTTGCATAAAAAGTATTAAAAAACATGCATGAAATGTATGAATAAATTAGCATTACATTAATTCAGACATGTAAAGTATACATTTTAAGTTAACCTAAATGTACTTGCATGAAATAAATGATGGGAAGATTATATAATAAAGTAGTTAGCAATGATGCTCAAAGCAATGCACTTCCGTTTGATTATAAGTAGAAAGTTTGATGTTAATTGTGATGCATTTATTATTATTATTGAAAAAGAAACCCACAAAATCACTGTGTAACGTGTTTACTTTTAAGTATTTACACAGTGATTTTGTGGGTTTCTTTTTCAATCTTGAGAAGAAAACTGAAAGAAGTTTTTGTTTGGTTCATTATTAATATTATTATATACTTTGACCTTGCACACTTGAATGAAGGATAATAATGGCTCAGAGATATATAAAATACCTTTATTAAATTACCAAAGGACATCGGCTCTATATAACTAGCATTGTAGAACAATATGTGCTTTTATCCTCTTAACCCTTAAATGCCGATTGGACGTATTAAACATCGAATAAAATTGTCTATCGTGTGCTTAATTGACGTACGATACGTTGACTAAAAAAAGTTTTTTTAAATATTCACTGTAAAATAGTTATAGGCCTACTTTGCAGAGATTTTCAAATCACGCACCTTGAGGGATGCTGGGAGTTCACGGATCAAGCTGTTGTTTTGCTTACAAGCGTTACCCAGCCGGGCATGCGCGAATTGTGTTCTTCTCACACCAGCAAGCATCAATGACGTGTCATCCGAGAGCGATCTCTTGCGGCATTAAAGTTTTGCCGAACTTTTGCGAGTGTTAAAGTATTTGTGGCGGTACAAGACGTACGTACAGATGTCCCAACGTTGTCAGGAGCACGAAAGGCACGTTTTGCCTGTCGGTAGGGATCGTGTGAGGCGAGTTTTGGACTTGAATGCTGGAGAGGGACCAAGCACCCAAAATGACCTAGCTCCTCAACGTCGTTCTGCGCGGCCTTGTGTGGCCAGAAGTGTCCAACAACCACATCGTGTGCCTATTACGACCCCTAGGAAGCATCGGGGTGTCCTGAGGGGCATTCGTAGACATGTGGGAGGCCTCCAACACAAGGACATTGATGAGTACTTGTTGGAGCTAGATCAAGAGCAGGTCACAAGTCCTTATTTTGATGGCAGTTGGTCATCTAGTGATGAGGACATCACCCCTGATTTAAGTGATGATGAATATTTGCCCCCAATGTCCGTACGGAAGTCACAGGCTGAAAGTGAGCTTGAGCTTGAATCTAGTGGAGGAGGAGGAGGAGGAGTTGTCGAGTTTTGTTGTTGGGGATGAAACAGAGAGCGAGGGCGAAAGTGAGGGAGATGGGCCATTGGGGGGGGGGGGGGGGGGGGAGGGGGGAGAGTGCGGAAGCCATGCCCGAGCACATGTGCGCACACGGGCCCGTAGAAGGTCGCAACATCGCGCCAGCCTAGGTTAAAGCCGTACATCCGAAAGTGAAGAGGGATGGTCGCAGGACCCCACCCAACCTAACATGTTTTAGGGCTGTTGCCTTGTATAATAAGGCGCCCTATGAGGTAATGTTAGACTTGCGATAATCTTACGCTTAGTCGGTTGGTATTGCACTTCCATATTCAATGGAGTGTCTTGGGGTTTGTAGATCACTTACGAAGTCGGTATTATCTTCTTTGGTTATGACGACGATGTGTTAAACTCATGATGATTCGGTTATGAGGTGAGGATCTAGTAGAAACCACGAAGTACAAAAATACTTATATTCTCTGAATTTACATGGTGAAGATCAAGTAGGATTGTACAAGTCTTCTAATGACGATAGCTTGATCGCTTCTGCCAATGATGATGGCTAATTCTATTCTCTCTACATGATAAAGCTTAGGTAAAGAGGTACAGGTCTTCTAATGACGATAGCTAACTCTATTCTGTCTCTACTACCATCTCCGTTACCAGTCATAAAGGAACAGACAGTAGCTCAAACATATGAACATACAATCAGATGACATAGTTACATACGAACATACAATCAAAATGAGACACACTACAGATCACGTAGGCCGTTTGAATTATAGGTCGCGGTAGTTGTCTCAAGCAGGGAGCTTGGACTAAAGTTTATAAACAATTGAATGACTACAGGTGATGGCATGTTATCTTAGCCTAATTTTATTGTATACGTCATCTTTAGCGTCTCTAGTCTGATCACATTCCTGCAAGCAATCTGGTTGACCTCTTTAGTTTTAGTCTTTTATATATATGGACTAACATTCCATATTTTTATTATGTAAACACTTACAACACTTACACATGCACCCATTCACAGCAGCCCCTGGACTCACCGTACTTGTTCCTCTTACTGCTCTGGGGTTCATTCAGCTGTTCCTGATGCGGGAATTACTGGAATACCTGGTTTCAGAGACGACGGATTACTTTCGGTACTGCCGTGACGAACTGCGGACGATGTTGTCGTATCGCTGGTGGGGCTGCAACCTCACGGACATGGCGCATTTTTTGGGACTCCACATTTTTTGGGGAATGATGCCTGCTGCCAATGTCAGGCAATATTGGAGGCGGAATTTTTGTTTAAGTACGCCCAATGTGCCCGGCGTTATGGCCCGTGATGGACAGGTATTTCAATGCCTTCAACCGAAGGGCCATACCCCAGAATAACCCTGACTGCCTCATCTTAGTCCGCCCAGTGTTGGAGTACACTCGTGAACGGTGCCAGTTTCTCGTGGTTCCTGCCAAGAACCTTTCTTTGGATGAGGGGATGATGCCTTACAAAGGACGTCTTAGTATAAAAGTGTACAACCCCAAGAAGCCAAAGAAATATGATGTAAAATGATATTGTCATGTTACAATAAAGTTTTATACATACTTACCTGACAGATATATACGATTAATGGCCCACCCAGCCTCCCCGCAGGAGACAGGTGGAAGAGAAGAATTCTGATTAGAAAACGGGAATGGTTCCTAGTCCTGCCACCCAGGGCAGGGCGGTAGATCACCTGACCTACCGGTAGTGTGTGCCGCGAAATTTGAAATTCTGTCGGAGACGACGGAGTCTATAGCTAAGTATATATCTGGCAGGGAAGTTGAATGTATAAAAGTTATTTTTTATTACAGAGTCCAACACTGGATACATCATGGACTTCTCGGTGTATTCTGGGGTCTTCTCCACGCTGCGTGACACTGTCTTCGGTCTTGTGGATCGTTTCCGTAACCAGGGATACCACCTGTTTATAGATAATTATCATAACTCGGTATCCCTGGCCCAGGAACTGTACGAAGCAGGTGTGCACGTCAGTGGTACCCTTTGGTTGGTGCGTTGGGCCCCAAATGTCCTCAAGAGGTTCGCTAGCCAGCCGCAACATCTGGCAAGAGGAGAGACAGAGTGGCGGCGGAAGGGAGATGTCTTTGTCATCTGTTGGAAGGGGGTCCGACTCATGCCCATGATTACGAGGAGTCGTGAGCCCATCCAAGAAGAGATCGTTTAGCGGAAGAAGAAACGTCGGCAGGGCCAAGTTACGTATGATGAGCTTTGTGTCCAGCGGCCTACTGTCATTGGGCACTACAACAGGCACATGGAAGAAGTTGATCTCCTTGATCAACTCATCCAGTATTATCCCTACCAGGAGAACCAGGAGGTGGACACAGAAGCTCCTCAAATACATACTTCAGTTGGCCCTCCAGAATGCCTACATCCTCTACTGTGGGTACAATTCCGACCCCCGGAGGTTGTCCCACATGCAGTTTCTCGAGGTGGCCGGGAATGCCCTCATAAACTTCAATCCCAATGAGTGGCCTTCCATCACCGCCCCCCTGCCCCGAGCTCCAGATGTGCCCCTAGAGGAAAGGGCAGATGTTAGGAAAGCCAACCTCGGTCGTCCTTCTCTTGCTGCTGTTGCCGCCGCCCCTGCTGCCAACATCCCTGCTGCCAACGCCCCTGCTGCTGCCGCCCTTGATTATCCCACCCGCGCTCAGATTCCGACTTCCCGTCGGTAGTGGACCCTGTGTGTTGGTTGCAGCCAGGGGATCACAAACTGGACCTCCTAGAAGGGTGCAGGCAGAAACGGTGCCGGGTATGCCATATGAATGGCAGAAGGAGAGACACCTGGTACGCCTGTCGCACCTGCAATGTAGCACTTTGCAGGTTTGGGGAGTGTGACCGCAAGTACCACACTGCGGCATTGGAGTGCGCCTGCCCAAGGGACAACGGAGGGAGCAGCGGACTGCCGAAGGGTGGCGGCCCGTCGGCAGTAACATTACACGTCTCCCTCCTCCATCTGTACCTCGTCATGTCAAGAGGAAAAAAATGCAAGACTCTTCAATGGAGGAGGGAGAAAACAAGAATAGAACAAAGAGTCAGGATTAGGAGTGAGTATTCTGCATGGATTTTATATTTAGTCTTATATTTATTACAAGTTTTTATATATCTGTATTTGTTGGTGTATTGTGTTTATTTCGTTTTCTGCCAAAAAAGTTTTTCACCTGCATTCCTCTTAGTTATGTATTCGTACCAGAATAAAAAAATGTAATATATATATATATATATATATATATATATATATATATATATATATATATATATATATATATATATATATATATATATATATATATATATATATATATATATGTGTGTGTGTGTGTGTGTGTGTGTGTGTGTGTGTGTGTATATATATATATATATATATATATATATATATATATATATATATATATATATATATATATATATATATATATATATATATATATATTATTTTTTGGTAAGCAAAAAATCTAACATTCTAGTGGTATTCAATCATTTACTTTCATTTTGCAATAAACAGGAAGTCTCTAGCACAATATTTCAACCGCAAATCTCAGACACGCTCGAGTCACTTTGTCGTAATTTTTGCGCCGTTTTATATTAGCCGTGACACATAGTTTAATATATGAAAATATGCGCAATTTCATGTAGAATACAACAAAAAAACACCCATGGTTGTAGCTTTTATCAGTTTTGAAAAATTTGTATATAAATCACAATAGAAAAAAATTGACATTCGGTCAACTTTTACTCGACCGAAATGGTCGAAAAAAGCAATTATAAGCTAAAACTCTTACAGTCTAGTAATATTTAATTAATTACCTTCATTTTGCAACAAACAAGAAGTCTCTAGCACAATATTTCAATTTATGGTGAATTAAAAAAAAAAAAAATTTACGTCCGCTCATTACGAATTCATGTATCATTTTGTGATAATATTTTCTCTGTGTTGTTTTGATCGTTTTACATTGTATTATATACCAAAATGATTGCAATTTAGTGTACAATACAGCGAAAAAAAATAACTCATTAGCTTTAACAGTTTTGCTCACAGCGCGATTTGTATACAATTATATATGAAATTTTTTTTGCACCGTCATGTATTCCAATATTCGTATATGATAATTATATTTTTTTCACTTCTAATGGTTGCATACTAAACTTCAGGCAATGACAAAATAAGGAGCCAAAAATGAACTCTTAACCTTGAAAAATAAGTGCGCTGTGATTTTTTGAAAAAAAAAAAATTTCCGCTTCGGCGCTGAACCCCGCTGGCATACGAGAGACACTTTGGGAAATAGCAACTCAGCGTTTAAGGGTTAATTATACAGTAGCGATAAAAGAAGAATTTTAAAATGCAATAATTAAATATAATCATTTACAAATAATCAATTACTCAAAAAAAAAAAGGATCACTATAGAATCTTCAGGAAGTAGTCACATCCAGTATCACTGAATTTATAATATCATTTTGTACCTGCTATTTTACTTATTCTCCCCCCCCCCCCCCCCCTCTCTCTCTCTCTCTCTCTCTGGTTTGCTTAGTACTATACACGAAGAAATACCATGATGCTTATATATAAAGATGTCATATCTGGACTACAATTATTAAACTCTTCAACTAATTAAAATACAATATAATTGGTGCAATATGCGGTCGTCAGCTACACTTGTAAATAATTACAGGTGATTCCAGAAGACAAAAATTATATTAAGGTCTGCTTCAATATGAATAAACATTATTATACTTTTCACATCTACCCAATACAAAGAGATATCCAGTGGCGCCATATATTTGGTCAATGTCAAATTGTTTGGTATTTCTACAGAAGCAGTCCGCGGTAGCTTAGACTACGGCAATTGACATTTTCCTATGTTATTTTAGTTGCTGTACAAGATTTAAAAGTAATATTCATTCGGACGACTGTAACTAAGTAGTAATTTACCTTTGAAGACTACATGACAGTCAATGAATCAACGTACAGAGTCCAAAGGTAAATTAAAGTTTAGATCCAGTAGGATTAACATAGGAAAATGTCAATTGCCATAGTCTAGGTTACCGTGGAATAGTTCTATAGATCGATGTACCAAGTATTCGATTCGGGCAAAGAAATGTAAACCCAACCACCATGTTTGAACTCCTCAAGCACCACGGAGCTATATGTTCACTGAGGGGAAGGTGGCGCACTTGGGGGGGGGGGTAAGAAAATAGTTGTATAGGCTTTAATGTAACTTTCTGCAAAAATCTAACACTCACTTTTCTAAAAAATAATAAAGAATATTTTTTTAACCTTACCTTAAAGGGGTGGAGGGTACAAAGCAGCAGCTGCCTTTATGAAGGTGTGGAGTCGGGTCTTGGGGTCTTCAAAATGTAACTTGAAATAAGCAAACAACCAAAGTACCCGACGAAGCTGTACATACGCGCCATATCTTGAGTCGACTCCCAGAGTTCCCTCCATCTCCTCTCTATTTTATTGGTATGGGCCCCGGTTTCTGGGTCAACAAAATTCATCGAGTGGTTGACTGTCAAATGGAAGTATCCTTCGTCTCCCAGGTAGTCATGATGTAATGGTGGAAATCATTCATTTAGCATTTATGACAGTACTCATGGAAATTGGTGGACTGGAAAACCGAATTGGTTTTCATCTTATCAAGATGTTAACCCTTAAACGCCGAATGGACGTATTAAACGTCGAGTCAAAATGTCCCCAGTATGCCGAATGGACGTACCATACGTCGACTCAAAAAAGTTTTTTTTTAAATTCGCGGAACAATACTTATAGGCCTAGCAGCCGAAAACTTTTGAATCACGCGCCTTGGGTGATGCTGGGAGTTCACGGATCAAGGCGTTGTTGTTTACAATCGTTACGCAGCGCGCAAGCGCGAATTTCTTTCTTATCGCACAAAAAAAGTAAAAAAGTCATGACACATCTCAAAAATTATTTCGTCACTTTGACATAATTTTTGCACCGTTTTAAATCATCCGTTACATGAAAATGTGCGAATTTCATTTAAAATACAACAAGAAAATACCTAGATTAAAGTTTGCCATTATTATTATAAAACCTACATTTAAATATATAGTTTGCCATTATTATTATAAAACCTACATTTAAATATGTTCCATTATACAGTTTTACAGACATTACAATTTACACCTCCCTTCCAGTTTCCTTACTATTATGCAGTTACGTATGGTTACTTTTAACATTTTACACTTCCACACCCATCAAAGTTAGGTTTATATGTCATTTTACCTACTGGGGGCCGAATCCCCTCCCCGGTTTTAGGCAACATACCCTACTAGGTTTAGTTTGTTATATGTTGGTTTACCTACTAGTTTTACTTTCTTGAAGGGGTTTACCCGGTTAGGCAAAGTTGGTTAGTTCTTCAAGGGTGGATACCAGGGAGGGGGGGGGTTAGGCTACATTCCCTACTTGGTTACCTACTAGGTTAGGTTTGGTTAGGTTACATTCCTTACTAGGTTAGGTTAAGGCCTTTAAGGGGGGTTACGGGGGGCGACGCAGCCCCCATGGTCAGGCAATATTCCCTACTAGGTTAGGTTAGGTGGTTAGGCCTTTAAGGGGGGTACGGAAAGGGGGGTACGGGGGGGGGCAAAGCCCCCTGGTCAGGCAATATTCCCTACTAGGTTAGGTTGTTAGGTTACCCAGTCAGGCAATATTTCCCTACTAGGTTAGGTTACGTTCCTTACTAGGTTAGGTTAGGCCTAGGGGGGTAAGCGGGGGGGTGGGGGGACGGGGGGCGAAGCCCCCTTGATCAGCAATATTCCCTACTAGGTTAGGTTACATTCCTTCCTAGATTAGGTTAGGTTACATTCCTTACTAGGTTAGGTTAGGCCTTTAATGGGGGGTACGGGGGGCGAAGCCCCCCTGGTCAGGCAATATTCTCTACTAGGTTAGGTTGGTTAGGTTACATTCCTTACTAGGCTAGGTTAGGCCTAGTATTTCCCTACTAGGTTAGGTTAGGTTACGTTCCTTACTAGGTTAGGTTAGGCCTTTAATGGGGGGGTTACAGGGGGGCGAAAAAGCCCCCGCTGGTCATGGCAATGTTCCCTACTAGGTTAGGTTAGGTTAGGTGAGGTAGTTAGGTTACATTCCTTACTAGGTTAGGTTAGGTTAGCCCTTTAAGGGGGGGTAGGGGGGGGGTACGGGGGGCGAAGCCCCCTGGTCAGGCAATATTCCCTACTAGGTTAGGTTTGGTTAGGTTACTTTTCTTACTAGGTTACGTTAGGCCTTTATGGGGGGGTACAGGGGGCAAAGCCCCCCTGGTCAGGCAACATTGCCTACTAGGTTAAGTTCCTTACTAGGTAAGGTTACATCCCCTGCTAGGTTAGGTTATGTTAGGTTGGTTTGGTTCTTTAAGGGGGTTACAGCAGGTCCAACCCCACCCCTGGTCAGCAACATACCTACAAGTTTAATTAGTTTTGTTATATGCTAACTATGTTTAATTTGGTTTTATTTTGTTTTATTTATTAAAAAACAAAAAAACTATAGGCCCTATTACACATTTACCACCAGGCACTAAATCCCACCCCCACCCCCTCCTGGGCCCGGTTATATATGTGTTTGTATTAATTCATATTTTGAACCCATCCCACATTTACATTTAGTTCCTTAACTACCCATTTACTTTTATTACCCTTAACCCTCTTACGTCCGATTGGACGTATTAAACGTCGAGTCAAATGTCTCCCGTTATGCCGATGGGGACGTATCATACGTCGGCTCAAAAAAGTTTTTTTAAAAATTTTTTAAAAAATTCGCGGAAAAATACATATAGGCCTACCAGCCGAAAAACTTTTGTATCACGCGCTTGGGGGATGCTGGGAGTTCACGGATCAAGGCGTTGTTTTGTTTACAATCGCTACGCAGGCGCGCAAGCGCGAATTTCTTTCTTATCGCACTAAAAAGTATCAGTGACACATCTCGGAAATTATTTCGTCACTTTGACATAATTATTGCACCATTTTAAATTATCCTTTACATGAAGTATTATATATGAAAATGTGCGCAATTTCATGCACAATACAACTAAAAAATACTCATGATTGTAGCTTTTATCAATTTTGAAATTTTTTCATATAAATAACGATAAGTGCATAAATTTCAACCTTCGGTCAAACTTTGACTCTACAGAAATGTCGAGAAACGCATTGTAAGCTAAAAATTCTTATATTATAGTAATATTCAATCATTTGCCTTCATTTTGCAACAAATTGGACGTCTCTAGCACAATATTTCGATTTATGGTGAATTTATGAAAAAACTTTTTCCTTACGTTCGTGCGATAACTCTATCGATAAATTTTTTCGTGCGATTGTCCTAATGTTTGCACCCTTTTAAATTGCCGTTACATAAAGTTTTATATATGGAAATGTGCGCAATTCATGCACAATACAACAAAAAATAACAAACCCATGGTTGTAGCTTTTATCAGTTTTGAAATATTTTCATATAAATAACGTTAAGTGCAAAAATTTCAACTTTCGGTCAGCTTTGACTCTACCGAAATGGTCGAAAAACGCAATTGTAAGCTAAAACTCTATATTCTAGTAATATTCAATCATTTACCTTCATTTTGCAACGACTTGGAAGTCTCTAGCAAAATATTTCGATTTATGGTGAATTTATGAAAAAAACAAAATTACGTTCGCGCGGTAACTCTCCGAAAAAATCAGAATTTTTTTTGTGCGATTGTCGAAATGTTTGCACCATTTAAAATTAGCTGTTACATAAAGTTTTATATATGAAAATGTGCGCCAATTTCATGTAGAATACAACTAAAAATGATTGAAGGTTGTAGCTTTTCTTTTTTTTCGAAATATTTGCATATAAATCACGATAAATAGAAAAAAAACCACGTTCGGTCAAATTTGACTCTACCGAAATAGTTGAAAACGCAATTGTAAGCTAAAACTCTTACGGCCCTAGTAATATTCCGTCATTTTTCTTCATTTTGAAACAAATTTGAAGTCTCTAAAAACAATATTGTGATTTATGGTGAAGTTTTTGAAAAATATATTTACCTTCACTCCGCGCGCCGATTCGCGGCCCGCAAGTCTCCGAAATACGTACATGGCATTATCCTAATATTTGCTCCTTTTCATATTAGCCAATTTTTATAGAGTTTTTCATATATCAAAATGTGCGCAAATTCATGAAGAATACAATAAAAAATAATTAAAGGTTGTAGCTTTTTCCATCTTTGAAATATGTGCATACGAATAAAATATATATATTAAAATTTCGACATTCTGTCAAATTTAACTCGTCCGAAATGGTCGAAATCTGCAATTCTAATCTAAAACTCTTTACAGTATCGTAATATTCAATCATTTGTATAATTTGAAAACAAATTGGAAGTCTCTAGACATATTTAGAATTACGGTGAATTTTTGAAAATAACATTTTTACGTCCGCTCGTTACGAATTCGTACATCATTTGTGATAATATTTTTCCGGTCGTTGCTTTTATTGTTTTTACATGTTTATATATCAAAATGATGCAATTTAGTGTACAATACAACGAAAAAAAAGTAACTCGTTAGCTTTGACCGTTTTTTTTTGTTTTTTTCACAGCGTGATTTGAATACAATTATCTATGAATTTATTTTTTTTCGCTACCATATATCGCATTATTTACATATGATAATGATATTATTTTTTCATTTCTGATGATTGCATACTTAAACTTCAAGCAATGAAAAAAAAATGAGCCAAAAATGAACTCTTAATCTTCAAAACTAAGCGCGCTGTGATTTTTGAAAAAATTATTTTTTTCCGGCCCTTCCGCGCTCACTCCAAACCGGTGCCAGCCGGGCATACAGGAGAGGTTTTGATTTTGATTTTTTAGGGCTTCGGGCGTAAGAGGGTTAACATTGCCAACTTATCTTGTTAAGTGCTTGTTCATTTACCTCAGCCCCACCCTGCCTCAAACAATAGCATCAAAGCATTTTACTACTCCACCCCACCGGTATGCCACAAGGTACGGTGCTAGCTGCAATATTGTTTGTTATTATGATTGAAGACATAGACAGTAATGTTAAGGATTCGGTAGTGAGTAGTTTCGCTGATGACACAAGAATAAGTAGAGAAATTACTTGTGATGAAGATAGGAACGCTCTACAAAGACCTTAACAAAGTATATGATGGGCAGAGGTAAATAGGATGGTATTTAACTCTGATAAATTTTGAATCAATAAATTATGGAGACAGAGAAGGAAAGCATATGCATATAGGGGACCTAATAATGAGGCAATCACAAATAAGGAAGCAGTTAAAGACCTTGGTGTGATGATGAATAGGAACATGTTATGCAATGATCAAATAGCAATTCTGTTGGCAAAATGTAAAGCAAAAAAATGGGAATGTTGTACGGCACTTCAAAACAAGAAAAGCTGAACACATGATTATGCTTTATAAAACATATGTTCGTAGTCCACTTGAATATTGCAATATGATATGGTACCCACACTATCAAAAGGATATTGCACAAATAGAGAGTGTACAAAGGTCCTTTACGGCTAGAATAGAAGAAGTTAAGGACCTAGACTACTGGGAAAGACTACAATCCTTAAAATTATATAGTCTAGAAAGGAGAAGAGAACGCTACATGATAATTCAGGCATGGAAACAGATAGAAGGAATAACAGAAAATATCATGGAAACTAAAAATATCAGAAAGAGCAAGCAGAGGTAGATTAAATAGTGCCCAAAACTATACCAGGAAAAATAAGGAAAGCACACAAGGACATTAATCCACTACCACACCCAGCATCGATAATGCAGCGTCTATTCAATGCGTTGCCAGCCTCATTCTGAGGAATATATCAGGAGTGAGCGTAGATGTGTTTAAGAATAAGCTCGACAAATATCTAAACTGCATCCCAGACCATCCAAGATTGGAAGATGCAAAATATACCGGAAGATGTACTAAGCAAACTCTCTGGTAGACATTAGAGGCGCCTCACACTGAGGGATCCTGGGGCAACCCGAACGAACTGTAAGGTAAGGTAAGGTAAGGTCTCCTACCCTGTTTTCTACGGTCCGGCCTCCTGCCAACCTCCTAACTGTAGAACTCCAACACTGTTGAATCTGCCGCCATGACTTCCACTGCTGCATCAACTTCACGCTCGCCCCAGCCCCTCACCAGGAACTCTTGCCGTTAACTCATGTAACAATTGTTACATGAGTTACAAAGATTTCTCTGCCTTTTATTCAGGTAATTATGATCGACTAATCGGTTTTTGCCAGGACCACGGCCTCCTGAGAAAGCAGGTCTTTTGCCCCCATTCAGTTACAAAGATTTTTCTGCCTATTACTCTGGTAATTATGAACGGCTGGTCTGTTTATGCCAGGACCACGGCCTCCTGAGGAAGCAGGTCTTTTGCCCCCATTGTGGGAATGAGTGCCGCCTAGATCTGCAAAAAAAAGTGCTTTAGGTAAATACCTTACGAATAGTTTGTTGGATTCTACATGTAACCGTGATATGACCCGGCCCTAGATTAATGGCAATATTATATTACACCTATACCATTATGACCCACATAATTTTCATGTTTTAGTATAATTGGTATTTTTCCCTCCACGTTTCTTACCTTTAGGTGGGACCGGTCTTATCGACCGCATAGTAAGAAAGCGAAAGAAAAGAAAACGCTGTTTCTTACTACTTTTTCCTGGTTTAAGGGCACTTGGTTCTCTGGGTCCCACCTTGATGTTGAGACAGTTCTGTTCTTCGCATACCGTATGTGAGTGATTTTTTTTTCTTACAAGGTTGCGAGGAACAGAACTTGGACTGTCGGACTCAACAATAATGATTGGGCTAGCTTCTCCCGGGAAGTAAGTATTTTGCTTATCCCCTCACCATTTTCCATTCCTACCCCTTCCTTCTCCCCCGCTCTCTCCCATACACAACCTGCCTTGTATTATTATGAAATTTACCCTACTTAATTACCTCCCCTAACACTGACTTTTATTTCAGGTCATAGTTAATTGGTGCTTCCAACAGAAGAAGCAAATAGGTGGGCCCGGCACAATTGTTGAAATCGATGAGGCTAAGTTTGGGGGGAGAAGAAAATACAACGTAGGTCGCCTCATCGAAGGCCAGTGGGTATTCGGTGGTATCTGCAGGCAGACCCGGGAGTTTTTCGTTGTTCCCGGTACTGACAGGACAAGTGGGACTCTGCTTGCAGTTATCAAAGAATACATTGTGCCGGGTACCACTATTATTTCTGACTGTTGGAGGGTTTATGACTGCCTGCGAGATGAAGGTTATGTCCACTTGACAGTCAACCACTCGATGAACTTTGTGGACCCAGAAACCGGTGCCCATACTAATACTATCGATAGGAGGTGGAGGGAACTCCGGCAGTCGACTCCAAGCTACGGGAGGAGAATGTATAACTTCGTCGGGTAACTGGCTGTTGCTTATTTCAAGCTGCATTTGAGGAACCCAAGACCCGCCTCCACGCATTCTTAAAGGCAGCTGCTGCTTTGTACCCTCCACCCCTTTAAGGTAAGGTCCAAACATTATTCTTAATTATTATTTTTTAGGAAAGTGAGTGTTAGGCTTTCGCCGAAAGTTGCGTCAAGGTATGTTACTAGTTCAGTGGGGTGCTGCTAAGACAACTCGTACCTTCCACCTTTCAACCACCCGCCCACCCACTGTGCGTTAATTTTTTAACCCCCCCCCCCCCCCCCCCCCCCCTTAGTGAACATATGGCTCCGTGGTGGTTGGGGAATTCAAACATGGCGGCTGTGTTTACATTTCCTTCACCGTAACGAATACTTGGTACCTTCTCTAAGACCGTTCTTCGGTGACTCCAGACTATGCAATTGACATTTTCTATGTTAGTTTAGTTGCTTTACATGGGTTGTAAGGAATATTTTTTTTGTTTGGTTGGAACTAAACTTAATATACCTTTGAGTTTGGTGCGGCTATTATGTAACTTTCAAAGGTCAATTACTGCTTAGTTACAGCCGGCCGAATGGATATTACTTTTAAATCTTGTACAGTAACAAAACAAAATAACATAGGAATCAGTCAATTGCCATAGTCTAAGCCACCGCGGATTGCTTCTGTAGAAATACCTAGAAAGTTTTTGAAAACCAGCCAAAATACCACTAACCAGCCAAAGTGAATTTTTACCCACCAAATTAGGAAAAAAAAGCCAAATTTGGTGAGAAACTGCCAAATATGGGAACCCTGTTACCACCCAATCCTTCACTCAGTCCGGTAGCAATGTATGGGGGTCATACTGTAACGTGTTTGGCTAAATACATGTATCCCTCCCGTAAACCCCCACATTTGTTTCCTCACTAAGAAGTCGAGTTTAGGCCAAAAGCTCCCTTACAGTTAGCGCATGCGCAGTAGAGCATTAGCGCATGCGTAGTAGGATTCAGTGTTGTGGTAGTAGTCAGGTAGTAGATGAATATCGGATGGGATAGGAACGGCTCCACTATCGCTAGTTTTGTTATATCTTATTTCCGCCTGTATTTCGTGTTTTTAAAAGTGATAAATGTGGGAAAATACCACAATAACACGGCAAAAAATCCCCCCCAAGTGGTTTCTCCCCACCCAAAACCCCGGTTCCCACTGGGGGTCCCCCTTACCGTAGGATAGAGTTGGGGTTTTGTCCCCACCCAAAAAACCCCGGTTCCCAATGGGGATCCCCTTACCGTAGTATAGAGTTTCAAAGGTAAATTAGTCGTGTCCGAATAAATATTACTTCAAATTCTTGTTCAGGAGGGTGGTAAAACTGCATTGAACAAAACCGCAAACTGCCATACTCTGGGCCGTCGCGGATAGGTACACTAGATCTACCAGTTTGACTTGCATTTGACATGTTGTGGCAGAATCAAAGCCAAAGTAAAACAAAAGCATGCAAACTCCCACGGTTACATTAATCGCTCAAGCTGGCTGAATTTCCCACAGCCACACTTCCCTTTTACGTTACTTTTTCTTTTTACCTGCAGGACAATTGGTTCCATGAAATACGAACACACAAACACAAACAGGTACTCAACCTCAGCCTCCAGATACTCCAGGACTAGGTTGTGCTGTCTGCTGGATATATATATTTTCACAGACACCGAAAATGCACAACCAACCTCCTCCACTTCACCACAACCAGACAGACACATGCACAAACAACTTCACAACCCCAAAATCTATCAAAAAATACATCAACGGACGGAGACTGCTGCCAAAAACAACTTTATGCCTTCCACGAACGCCTTACTTCCTAAGACTCTCGTAAACAGACTCCCTCCACCGATCTACACAACAGAGCGCCACAACAGACACGCTTCCGACCGCCATTTAACCACTCCCATTTATTCTTCCACCAATCTCCTCTCTCTCTCTCTCTCTCTATCTCTCTCTACTCTCTCTCTCTCTCTCTCTCTCTCTCTCTCTCTCTCTCTCTCCTCGACCCTTGGAGACGTTGTCAAATATAAACTACTATCATACTTCTCCATAATGTAACAGTGTAATTTTAGATATAAAATGTAAAGATATGATAAACATATAACTACCATCAAAGTGTTTAAGAAAATGATATACAACTGGTTATATGTAAAAATCTGATATATAGAAAATACTTATAAGTAAAATTAAATACATGGAGTACACAAATACAGATCCACGTATAAGGTATAAGATATATGCATATGATAGTATAATACTAGATTAAATAATGATCACATGGTTGATATATAATGATACAGTTATATACTGCTAGTCATGAGGATACATATAGTACAGAAAATACTAACGTACTCCTGATAATTGCATGACATAAAGATTACATGATAAAAATCATATATTAATGAAAATTAATGGTACCAAAATGTGATAAGATACAAGGTAACAGATTGATTATAGGTCTACCTGATTTGTTTATTCAAATAAATGATTAATATAAGTGCACTTTATATAGATTCCAAGGTGCATAGACACACAAAAATAATGATTCATTGTCTAACTTCAATATGCTTCAATTATGTACGCACATAGATAAAATGGTTAAGGTAGATTATAATTAAAGATTCTCATGCTTTACATATGGAATACATTGTCCAGGTGGTCTGCTAAACATTTAGCTAGCATCTCAAACAGCATTTCACACAATTCACAGTTCCAAATAACCTCCTCGAGTCAAATGAAATAGCCAATTTCAAGCAGCTCGAAAATCAAATGCCTTATGGGCCACGGGAAAATTGTCTGGGCTGGGTCCGACGTTTGTTGATCAGCCATACTTGTTCTCCTCATCCTACACCATGCAAATACGTATGCGATGACTAAAATCACCACCATCGCGAGGGTCATCGCCAGTAAACAGTAGAAACATATGTCCTCCCTGGAGTAGTAAAGTATGGTCCATTGTAGTCAATTCGACAGTTGCTGGGCCACCTTCTCATTTAAAAGGCAAAGGAGGTGTGCTGGGATATGGGTATAGGACCAGAAAAAACCAAAAAAATTGGCGAAATAACCCGCTCTCTTATGATGGTGCTTATTCCCCTAACTGTGTAGTTGGTCATTGCTCCACTGCAGCCGTCCGCAGCAACAAACAGTCTTGAAGATGTAGATGATCCGTCTGGGCATGTGACATTAAACTCTTCAACTGCAAAACCAGGTTCCATTATTCAGCCTGTATGCAAACTTATTCTCATCAAAAGGGTAAAGTAAATTCAGACAACATTCAAGCGTGTGAGGGAGAGAGCCGTTAAGGACTAGACCTAACTCACACGAATTCTCTGATATATTGTGGAATTCAAAAGAGTCAGCCATACAAACTATTATCCATGGCATTAGAACAATGAGTGAACCGATCTAGGTCTCTGATGACCGTAAAAGTTTCCTTATTAGGGGAAATTAACACGTAGCCAGAAAAATTCTATATTACTGGTAGTGAGCTATCAGACGTGTAAGCGGGAAACGGAGCTATTTTGTAAGATTTCCAGGCATCAGAAGAATCGAAGGGGATATTAATCATGATTCTGTAATTTTCTACGCTTACTGAAATTAAGCTGTAATAAAATTCGATCTACGGCCTCTAACAAAGGAGCATAACCAAGTTTGTCACTGCTCCTCCTCTCAGGTTAATGTTAAATCTTAATAGGCAAGAGATGCAGCGAAAGAACTCCCTTTGTAGCTAGTGTAATTGCTTCCACATAATCTTTGGATTTTTCAATAAAATGTGAAATTTTCATATGGATATGATTTACCTTTGAATTGTAATATGCTAATGTTGCAAGTAAGTACTAGCTTACACATCCATGATCTGATTTATATTACTAGAATGTTCGTTCACCAATGTCATAAGCTGATTTATTGACTAATTGTCTGTGAAGTTCAGAGAAAATTAATTCATTTTGATGTTGTTCAATTCTTCTTATTCTGTTCATTAATTAAGACGATTTGGCAATTCCCAGACCTAAACTTGCAACGAACCAAAAATATTGAGCGCCGCGAATAAGAATGGATTACATTTCTACGTTGTTGTGTCTTACAGTCCACACAAGGAGTCACAAGCTAAGCATCCGCTTCAGCTGTCTGTTTTTGCAAATCATAAGACGACAACTTTGCTACATTCAAAGTCTGTGCCAGCGGATTCTCTGGGTTAAAAGGAAAAGGACGATTGTGCAATTGATTCAGTGATTCAGCAAAACGTGATAAGTTGCTATTAAGATTAATGGCATCATCCTCTGGCAAGAAAATTGCTCGCAAATCAACTTCAAGAATTACCTTGCTCGCTGTAATAAATACATCCTCAGTTCTTTCAATGATAGAGCCATGTGTAAATTGGATATTTTTTGTTTTAGCACTCCTCCCACACGAGAAAAATGTCTGAAAAAACAGTACCAATCCGAACAATATAAGCTTCATGTTGGAAAACTGCAAATAGTAAAATATATGTAATTACTTATGTTAAATTAGATATTTCTTATTCAAAACTAATAAAATATATTTTCATACAAATTTTATATATACTTTTTACCCTGTAAGTTTTATATAGGTATACATATTTTTCTCTCCTAGCCTTTCTTTCTTCCCCTTTTCCATTAGCTACGAACATGAGCCAATGGTATTGTCCATATGTCAGTAGGGTTTGATATGTTTTGAACTTTTAGCCTATTTGCCGTCAATATTTCTAGAATGCAAAACGGGCCTTCAAACTTAGGCGGTAGCTTATAGTTCAAACCTTTGCACACGTATATTTGGATATAGATTTGATCACCTACTGCATATGGTTTTGTTTTGTTTAGCGATTTCATTGTGATTCCTTTCATTGTGATTTGTGCCTCTTCTAAATTCTTACGAGGCATAGTATATCGGCTTACACTTGCATCCATAACACCCTTAGGGGATTTGATAAATAGTGGTTGGGCCTAAGTATGTGGAAACCAGGCGTCCTAGCGGGAGTGCGTATAGGGCTTCATGCGGTGTCATTTTTATAGATACATGATATGAATGATTAAGAGTACTTAGAACCGCGGGAATGGCTATATCCCAGTTGGGATCCATACCCCCAAGTGTAACTCATAGTACATTTAACACCTTCCTATTTACCCTTTCTACCAATCCGTTTGACTCTGGGTGATAAAGCATGGTATTGATTTTCTTAATGCAAAGGAATTCACACAACGAGTTAAGGAAATGATTATTGAATTCTCCACCCAAGTCAGAGATTATCATGTCTGGAATTCCATGTTTACAGATGTAGCACTCGTAGAATTTCCTAGCGCATTCAATTGCGGTTTTTGTTTTTAGTGCTATCAATTCTGTATATCGAGTCAAGGCATCTATTAACACTAAGAGATGCTTATTTCCTCGGTCAGACTTGTACCCTGTAATAAATCTAAGTGTACTCCTTTCAAAAGGTTGATTGGCACAGAATAGGCCCTAAACTGCAGGTTGTCTTAGTGTGTCCCTTGTTTTCATGACAAATGTGACAATTAGTTATGTGCTTTTTTAATATCTGTAAGCATTGTAGGCCAGTAAAATAGTAATTTGGCTTTCTGTGACATGATAGAGAACCCTGGATGACCATGTAAGGGATTAGAATGCAACCAGTTTAGGACAATTGGTATAAGAGAGATTGGCACTACTACCTGGTCGTTAGTCACCTGCGGTGTGCTTCGGGTTTTCCTCGTCACGGACCTACACAGAATATTACCTTTGATTACGTAATCTGCTGCACATAACTTAAATATTCTTTTTTTTCTTTAGGATTCCGTTCAAAGCATCTATTATTTTTCTTAACTGCTGATCTTTTCTTTGTTCAGTCTGTACCAGTTCAGCGCTCCAACCCGGGTCTTCAATGAGCATGATCGCTTGGCTTAGTGAATTTTCTTGTTTTGATACGGTTTTAACAATGGGCACAGATGTTGCTATATCGTCTAGTTCAGCTAATGGTTCCTTACAGGATGACTCGGGATTGCGGGATAATGCGTCAGCTATGATATTTGCTTTCCCAGGTAGGTATCCTATCGTGGGCTCCAAAGTCCTGAATGATCATTATGCCACCGATTCTTTTGGGACTGTGATTAAAGCCTTTGAAAAACTCGGTAAGGGGCTTAGTGGTCAGTAAGGACCTTATCAGGATAGCCGTAGATTATGAACTTAAAATGTACTAGTGAGTTAACGATACCTAGCCCTTCCTTGTCTATTACAGCATATTTGCTTTCAGAGGACTTCAGTTTACATGAAAAAAAAGCTATAGGAAAGAACTGTTTATCATATTGCTGAAGTAGTACCCCTCCTACCCCTTGGTCTGAGGCGTCAGTTGCAATAAAAAATTCCTTACTAAAATCAGGGAATTTTAAGATAGGTGAACTGCATAATTCCTCTTTCAAGGTATCGAACGCCTGTTGATGCTTTTCAGACCATATAAAATCTACGCCCTTCTTCGTAAGATCTGTTAAAGGAGCTGCTATGATTGAATAGTTGCGTATAAACCCCCTGTAATAGCCACTACAGCCCAAAAATTGCTGTATCCCCTTTACGTTAGTAGGTACCGGAAAGTCACGGATAGCCGACACCTTATCATGGACTACCTTAAGACCTTGACTAGACACCGTAAAACCTAAATAGACAAGTTCTGTTTTTAAAAACTCTCACTTGGATATTTTTAACTCTTACATTGTGTTGCCTTAGTCTCTGTAGCACTAGCTCTAGTTTATGCAAATGTTCTTCTAAGGTATTAGAAAAGATTACAAGATCATCCATATAGGCATGAAGGGTATCCCCTAACAAGTCTCCAAACACTATATTAATCATTCTGGTGAATGTAGTTGGGGCGCAACGTAAACCGAAAGGCATACGTAAAAATTCATAATGTCCCCTGGCTGTGTTGATGGCAGTGTATAGGGTACTCTCATTAGCTAAGGGTATGTGGTGAAAGCCTTTAAGTAAGTCCAAGCAGGGGTGAAGAAATTTAATCTGAACGCTAACAAAGGTAAGATATCATTGGTACATGGCACTGGAAAACGATCGGGAATCGTTTCCTCATTTAAATCTACACAAATACGCCAAGTCCAATCTTTTTGTTTAGGTACGACGATTAAAAAGGGAAAATTGTAAGGGCTATTGATTTCCTAATGACTCCTTCTCCTAACATTTTTTCGACTTCGTCATTTATCTCGTTTTGAAATTTCATTGGCGAGTCTATATGAAGGTACTATATAGCTTTATGCTTGTCCTTTAACCGTATTTGGTGTTCGTGACATCCGTTTTCCCTAGAGATCCCTCGCTAGTGGAGAAAACATCATGATATTCAGATAAAAGATAAAAAAAAATTCTGCTGGATCTCCTCTTCTTGAATGTCTTTATTGATTTTACTTTTGATAGATTGTAAGAGGGATTCGTCGACAAACAGGTTGAGCATGATTAATTTCAGCTACACTTCTATATCCACGATATGTAGATTTTTGTGGATTACTAGATTGGTATTCAAATGGTTACAGACTTCAATATTAACTTGTTGCTGTGAGTCAAGTGTATAGTGCTTGTGTTGTGGAAAGTCCGTTAATTTTCAGAGTGTCAGGAAGGATTAAGATTTCAGATCCCGGCAGTCTTTTTTACATGCACCAAGATATTCGAGGGTGCATTCGTCTCAAGAATTTGCGTGCAAGCTGCTATTGCGGGTGTGCGAGAATTCTGTGGGTGGCTTGAACAATACTTGATTATGAGACAAGTAATTGGTTCCTCTATGTATGTTATTGTTTGATTAACTGTCTCTTTTTTTGTCCAAAATTTCAATTGTTGAAAATTTTTCATTTTTCATAACTATAAAACAAACCTGAGGTCCTTTACAATAGGAAGGTAACTAGCGGCAGCTGGAACAGTCGTAAGCTTTGAACAAGGGAGTTTGGTAGTTAACTGCCTGTCCGACAGTGCGCACGCCGCGCAACTGGGAGGTGAAGAATCACTTTTGCTTTAGGCCCAGGAAAAACGCAGAGTGAGGGGTGATGAGGTGGGCTATGTGTAAAGGACCTCAGGTTTTGTATAGTTAGGAAAAATGCAATTTTCGACAACTTGCCATTTGTTCCGATACATAATACAAAACCATCGGTCCTTTACAATAGGAAGACACTTCTTGGTGGGAGGAATCTGAGTCTTAAGAACAGACTGGTGTTCGCCCAACCTTGGATTCCCTCCCTGGTCGTAAGAGCAGAGGGAGGGATCCTAGCCTCTGCCCAATTGATCGGGGTATGTACCACAGGATCAATGGTCAGACCTCTGGACCCAAGTAATAAGAGGAAGGCAAGTGTACCTCTTAAAACTAGCAAGCAAGAACTTGTTCCTATTGCAAGAGGCAATATAAAGTCATGGGTTTGTCTCTTGTTGGCTTCCACTCCCCCCCCATCCTTGTTGGGGGAAGTGGTGGATATTCGCTCCTATCACTAATGAAAGGGATAGGATGGGGCTCGGTCGAGTAGCTTACCTGCATCTCATCCTGCTCAGCGAAAGTGGACAACCGCGTCCCTCTGCCCACAGGTAGAGGGGGAGAAAAAAGAAAAGATGGGGAAGGAGAAGCCAGTCACACTCTCATTCACTCATCCATTCATGCAGTCACACCAGGATTCGATGCTGTTCTGTCCGCTCGGGGTGCTGGGTAAACTACAAATAAAACGGGTTGAGCAGCCACCACAGGTCTCAAGGAAAAAGTGTCCAAGGACCTGTGGGCAATATCTCGAAGGTAGAAGGAGGTGTTAAGGTGGTCTGGTTAGATGACCAGCCCTGCCTTCAGGACCTGCGCCATGGAGAAGTTCTTGCGGAACCTAGGGAAGGACCAATACCTCTGACTTCGTGGGCTCTCGGACGAAGGGTACGGATGTCGTCGCTACCATCAGCTTCGTACACCCTCCTGATTACCTCACGTAACCCAGAAAGAAAAAATGTTCTTTGAATAATTCTTTCTTGGTCACCCCGGTGCTAACGAAAGAGGCGTCAACACTCAGGCCTGAGGTGCAGAGTTCTCTTCAGACAGCGCCGTAGCGCCCCCACAGGAAAACAAAGCATCAATTCTCATACCGTATCGTTGTCGGTGAAATCCATTAGGGAGGGATTGTGAAAGACTTTGTCACGGGCGGTTTTTCCCCGCCTATGACATTAAGATACGAGAAGAATAATACTATTGTACATATGCACTGTTGTCAGTCTTCTTGCCTGGAGACACAGGTCGGAGAATGGTACTGTCATAATTGACACGGTGGGTATGAAGACTAACGTTTACGCTGCCTGGAAAATAGGATAGGCCTGTCCTACTGCTATTACATGATATTCCTTGTGTGTATGGGTCTTATACTGATGAGGCCAGGTGATGTCTTCCCACTGGGAGGCAGTTGAAGTGCTGATTTCCATTTAGGGGTATTGAAGAAAATTCCTGGTATTCAGCTTGTTTCTTTATTACTCATTACATCATGCCAAATTTCTCCCAGGCCTAGTCTCCTGGACTTGATTAAGTTTAACCATAGTCTTCAGAACTCCTGGACTAGATCTCGGACTAGATCCCCTGGACTAGATCCCTGGAAATATTCATTTTATTAAATTTTTGATTTCCAGAAATCAATACAAATGAGTAGTTTAAAACTATAACAAAAAAATAACTCTTTATATTGAGACTTCAAAAAAAGAAAAATATATAAATTACAGATCACGGGAATTGCTTTTCCTTCATAACAGGATTAAGTATCAAACATGGAATCAATTAATAAGTGTAAACCATTTGATACTCTGCTCCACACAGTACTAAATACTTGTACACAATATGTGTCAATGGATAAGGTTACCTGAAAGATTTCTGAGAAAAACTTAAAACTAAAATGAGGTAAAATTAGGCTAAGGTGCCTTTTAACAGGATAGTCTAGCCTAGGCTTCTTCAGAAATCCATTAAGGATAGCCTATGCAAAGTTTCTACTTGGCTGATTTTTTACTAGGTCACAATATCCCCACAAAGTAGGTTAGTTACATGAGGGTAGGCAGGACTAAGTCCCATGTAATTAAGTTTTCCATGAATTTATATACATCTTATAGCCTAACTATTTATCAAAAATAGTCATAATTCCTCATTCAAAAGAATTAGTCTAGGGTAGGCCTTCTTAAATTACTGTATAGCCTAGTCTAAGATCAGAGACGTGCAGAGAACTTTTTCAGGGCAGGGGCTCAAGTGAAAAAAAGGGCAAAAATATAGAAACGAATGAGGCTAAATATATACCGGCTCAATATTCTTTCAAATTTATTTAAACTAGCCAATAATAATTCAAGAAAGAGATGAACATGACTGATATCATAGGTACCAGTGGGCTAATGTTTATATGAACATAAAATCTACAGTACTGACTGCCATTAGAACTAGGAATTTAACAAAAGAAAAATTATATATATATTATTTTTACATAAATGACTGCAAGAAAATCAATCAGTATGATCAATACACCTGGCTAATAACCAGACCTTATCATTTTATATTTATAGAGAATCCTTCTGTGTGCCATTTCTTTGAATATGCTGATAACTTCACTGTTGTTGATTGTAAGTCCTTTTCAACTGCTAGCAACAAAAGATCAGATAACCTCTCCTCAACTGGACAGGGCTGCGTAGCTTGTCTTCATCAGCTTGAGTTAGGAGAAGGTCCTTTCCACTGTTGCAGTTGTGACGGGTTAGAGCGGCATAAATTGTTAAGAGTTCAAGCATAAGTGTCAATATCTCCTGGACATTGTTTTTCTTTCATCAGGTTGAGCATTGTAGCTGCAGTTTTCTGTGGCAGGCAAAGGAAATGAGGAAATAGCAAATATCTTTAATTCCACCGTAGCTTGTCTTACTTTCTTCTAACTCATAAACCTGGCATAATTTTTGCAATGACTTGAATGCCTCTTCATTCACAGGTTCTTTCCAGTTATCTTGGACTGTCATACAATGAAAAGCATTTAGGATACCCCATGTTGTGTTGTCTCCACCTTTAAATCTTCTTTGTAGCTCTTGTGATATTGTATCTAAAAACACATAAAATACTCTCACACGGTAGTACTCATCCAAGGATGATATTGCTGGTCCTCAGTAGCAGATGTAGCACTATACTTGTATCTTTCAGGCATTTTTCTTCTTCTTGCCTTGTCCAGGAATACCAGCGGGGAGGTCGATGGCCATGAATTCAGCTCTCTCTTTACATTTGTAAAAATCTCCTGAAACTTCTAATCATTTCTTAATTCTCTCAAAACTTTGTAGCACTCCATCCACAATTCTGTAGGAGGCAGCCAAATCAAAGTCTTTCTGTTGTTGGGCATTAGAGGCATAGGCAGTTCTTGAAAAACTGGGGTGGTCAATAACTCTAGACAAACAAGAAATTCAAAGTTAATACTTTGCAGCAATATTGAGGCATCCCTGCTGATGCATCAGGATGGATGTTTTGCACTATCTCTTCTAAAAAATTGCTTCAGAGCTGGGATGACCTCCTCATGGTTCTAAGAGCTGACTCTCTGCAAGCCCATCTTGTGTCTGATAGCTTCTTAAGTTCAAACATCATTAATAACACGACATAAACATGATTCTCGAATGCTAAATGGCGAAAACAAATAAAAAAAAAACGAAAATGAGGAAATGAACAGATTTTTCACTATCCAGTTGGGTATTGTTGATTTAAAAATCGAAAACTAAATATCACGTGCAGCTCAAGAACTTAATTGGACACATCATGCAACAAATGAAATGAAACACAAGATGTGTCTCATTCAGTAGGTTAATGGCTACCTACAATGAATCATACGGTACCTGTACCGTTCGGCGTTCCAGTCCACATTACTGAGGCCCCGTTGCCTATTTTGTTTCCTCTCCAAATCTATTAATTTACTTGACTCACTTGGTCCACTGTCTCTCTCCCTCTTTTTTTTTATTACACTTATTATACCTAAAAAAGGAGTCAAAGCCTTAATATACAGAGGTAGTACCAGTTAAAATAACTAGGAAAGCTTACTGGCCTGTTGTCAGTCTAGCTCAGCTGAGCTTGCCTTGGCCCCAGTGTTGACCAGACAGTGAGACATAGTCAGCTGATCTTGGGTGGCCTAGTGTTGCCAAGATATAATACTCATTTCTACAAGCTCCTGTTTATTATTATTATTATTATTATTATTATTATTATTATTTTTTATTATTATATAAAATAATAATAATAATAATAATAATAATAATATAATAATAATTATTTATTATTATTATTATTATTATTATTATTATTGACACAGATAGGCGGCATAGGCGGCGGGCCTATAATACATCCTTTCAAAAGGGCACTTTTATACAGTAGCAAAAGGGGCAGGTGCTTGGGCACCCCCAGCACCCCCCCTCTGCACGTCCCTGTCTAAGATCATGCTCGGCAGTGGAAATTTCCATGAGAGGTACCCTTTGGCACTGGTATTTGCAAAAACTTTATACAAACAAAACACTTATAACTGCTTTTTTAACGTTTTCAACCCTGTCAAATGCTAAGTTACAACTCAAACTAACACAGCAAAATTTCATGACAACTAATGAACGTGAAGTATCTTTCACGACAACGAAAATCTTTCTCGTTAAGGCATTGCAACATGTCTGACTGGGCAGGCAACTCTGCACTTGAATTCTCGTCTGCTACTGTTCTTCCACGATAGTGATCTGCTCTAATAATGAACTAATGGTAATATACACTTTAAAAGCTTACTTGCAAGGGATTGATAATCATTTGTATTAATATTTGGTAAAATAGCCAAAATGAAGAGCGGACAGGTTGATGACCCCTCACACGAAAGCATTCGTGATTCTTACATGTGTTGCTAGTGTTACCAAAAGCAGACGAAAGATTCAGGGCAGCGCTCCCATACTCAAAGTGAGAAAAAACAAAACAAGGGACTGGCTACACTGCCACACTCGTGTCCACAACAAAAACATTTCACAGTTCCAATCACTTACAATAGCAGTGTAAAGATATTAGAGGAGGATGATGAATCAATTCCTAAATAAATCACTAATAATTAAAGGAATATTTTTCCCATTACAACTTGAACCGATCGTCATGGGACCGACGGATTCTGAGTCTTAGCTACGAAGTTTGGGGACGAAATCGAGCGTCACAGATCCCCATCCCCTGGTATGTTTTACGTCGAAAGAAAGACCATGAAGTTCCCCTACTCTCTTCGCCGATGCCAGGGCCAGCAAGAAGAGGGTCTTAAGGGTCAGATCCCTGTCTGACGACTCTCGGAGTGGCTTGAAGGGTCTTCGAGTCAGGCTCCTAAGACAAGAGTCACATCCCACCCCGGGTGCCTGAGTTCCCTGGGTGGGCAAGACCTCTCAAAGCTCCTCATAAGCAAGGAAATCTCAAACGAGTCCGAGATATCCACTCCCCTCAGTTTCAGGACCAGGGCCAGGATGGCTCTATATCCTTTGACTGTGGGGACTGAGAGGAGCTTGTCTCGGCGAAGAAAAACAAGGAAATCCACTATCTGCTGAAGAGTGGCTCTGAGAGGAGATAGACCCCGTCTACGACACCAATCACAGAAGACGGCCCACTTTCCCTGGTACACAGCTGCAGAGGACTGTCTGACATGTCCAGCCATCTCTGTTGCTGCTCTGCGAGAAAAGCCTCTCGCTCACAAGAGATGGTGGATAACAGCCAGCCGTGAAGATGTAGAGACTGGACTGTCCAGTGGTACCGTTCTACGTGTGGCGGGACAAGAAGGTTTTGCCAAGGGGGAATCTCTTTCAGTGCTTCTGCAAGCAGAGCCAGCAGGTCCGGACACCAAATGGCCTGGGGCCATTTGGGAGCCACCAAGATCATCCTGAGATTCGGGGTGGGCAGCACTCGGCTGATCACCTTGCGAATCAGGCAGAACGGGGGAAAGGCGTAAACGAAGAGGTTGTCCCACGGGTGTTGAAGAGCGTCCTCTGCAGCTGCCCATGGGTCCGGCACGGCTGAAAAGAAAACCTGAAGTTTCCTGTTGTGCCGGGTGGCGAACAGATCCACTTCTGGCCACCCCCACAGGTTGAAGAGCCTTTCTGCCACGTCTGAGTGTAGGGAGCATTATGTCCCTATCACCTGATCCCGACGGCTGAGCTTGTCTGCTACTACATTCCTCTTACCTGGAATGTAGCGGGCTGACAGCTCTACCGAGAGAGCCATGGCCCACTCGTGCACCTGCAGTGTCAACTGGTGCAACAGGAGGGACACTAGGCCCCCCTGTTTGTTGACGTATGCCACTACCGTGGTGTTGTCGCACATCAACACCACCGAGTGTCTCATCAAGCGGTCCCGGAACTCTTGGAGAGCGAGGAATGCTGCCTTGACCTCCAGGACATTGATGTGAAGGTGCTTGTCGTGATGGTCCCACATTCCTGCAGTCAGCAACTCCTCCAGGTGTGCGCCCCATCCCTCGGTGGACATGTCTGAGAACAGCAACATCTCTGGGGGGGGGGAGTGCGGAGAGGCACTCCTCTTAAGAGGTTTCTGTCGTCCAGCCACCAGGCTAGGTCCTGCCTTACCTCCTCCATGAGGGACACAGGGAAGTACGGTGGGTCCTCTGCCTGTGACCAACTCTCCTTTAGTCTCCACTGAAGAGACCGCAGGTGAAGACGCCCGTGAGGGACTAACTTCTCGAGTGACGACAGGTGGCCGATCATGACCTGCCACTGCTGAGCTGACTGTTCCTGCCGAGACAGGAACCGGTCGGCTGCCTCCCTGAATCTGCTGATCCACGAGTCTGCGGGGAAGACTCGCCCTGCTACCATGTTGATCAGCATATCCAGGTACTTCATCCTCTGCTTGGGTTCGAGGTCGGACTTCTCGAAGTTCACCACGATCCCCAGATTGTGGCAGAACTCGAGAAGTTGATCCCTGTCCTGTAGCAACTGCGAGCGGGAGCTCGCCAGGACTAACCAGTCGTCGAGATACCTCAGAAGACGTATCCCGTGCGAGTGGGCCCAAGCAGACACCAGAGTGAACACTCGCGTGAACACCTGTGGGGCGGTTGAGAGACCGAAGCAAAGTGCCCTGAATTGGTACACCATCCCGTCAAGGATGAAGCAGAGGTACTTCCTGGAGGATTGATGGACGGGTATTTGGAAATACGCGTCCTTCAAATCCACTGAAAGCATGAAATCGTTCTCCCTGATAGAGTCGAGCACGGAACATGCCGTCTCCATTGTGAACCGAGACTGGCAAACGAATCGGTTCAGGAGAGAGAGATCTATCACTGGGCGCCAGCCCCCCGAAGACTTCTCCACCAGGAAAAGGCGGCTGTAGAAGCCCAGTGACCGATCCCTGACAATCTCTACAGCTCCCTTGCTCAGCATGGTCTTGACTTCCTGTCGAAGGGCTACGTCCTTTGATGTTCCAGGAACGTAGGTCTGAAGATGGACCGGGTTGGAGGTGAGGGGTGGCCGAGATTCGAAGGGTAGTAGATATCCCTCCCGAATGACGTCTACTATCCAGGTCTCCGCATGTTGCCCAATGGCTCGCCAGGCAACCCCCCCACTTCCGGCAGCAGGTGAGGGGGAACGCCGTCCCAAGCGTTTCCCACCTCTCTTCGACTTCTTCCCTGCCCTTCCTCGTGGAAAGGAGGGCTGGGAGGGGGGCTAATAGCGACCTCCCCTGGCAAAAGTCGAAGGCAGAGTCTTTCCTCAGGGCTTAGACGAAGCAACCGTCTTAGCAGCCGAGGAAGCACTAACCAAGCTCTTGGGTTTGGCCGCAGTTGATCGAGGCTGCCCAGAAGCCTTCGATACTGCCTGATGTACCAGACGGTCACTGTCATCAGTACAACGTCTTTCCACCGCAGCGTCCACCATCTCTCCTGGGAAGAGAGAGGAGGAACTCCGCACTGGTCCATTGCGAAGGCCCAATGCCGCCTCACGCCCAGCCGCCCTGGACACTTGGGTAAGGACTGCGTCCCTACACCTAAGTACCAGGTTGGCCCACAGGTTTACTGTCTGGTGGGCGAGGTAGGAGATGGCCCTACCCCCAGACTGGCAAAGTCTCCTGAAAGCCGGGTCCCCTTCAGGAGTGATATTCCCAGAGGTGGCAGCGACCTTGGACACTGTGAGGAACCACAGGTCCAGCCAGGAGACTGCCTGGAAAGCCGCCATGGTGGTGGATTCCAGAGCAAGTGCCTCCTGCTGCGAGAACCACAGGTTCTCCGACAGGAGCTGCTGCAGAGACACCCCCGGAATTAGCCTAGCTAGCTCCAGGTTAACCTGTTTGGGCGTTATTGGATCCTCGGATGGCACGTAGAACTTCCTCTGTCGCAGTAGAGGAGGGGGAAGTAGCTTAGACGACCTGCCAGACCGCAGCGAACCCTCTTGTCTGGAGACGAGCGAGTCCACCTGGCCCAGCACTGAGTCGGCCAGCTCTGATCGCGGCAGACCCACCATCGCCCTGGGTTCCTTCTTAGGCCCCCAGAACGACTCGAGCCGGGACGTGGGCTCAGAAGGTGGAAGCGGCGATCCTTCCCCGAGGTCGTTTTGCTGACGAATCAGCGCAATAACCTCTGCAAAATTCCTCTGGATCTCAGGAGTGACCGCATCTTGAGGAGTAGGACCATCAAGCCCCTCCAGCAAGAATGACTCCCGAGACCCTCCTCCTTCAGAAGGAGGAACAGCAACAGACCCCTCCCGGTCTCCTCCTGCAACTTGCACGTACGACCTGGTCGGTCCGAGGACCATTCCTGGCACGTAGGGCGTCGTGGCAGGACCGTGAGGAGCGCGCCTCTCACGATCACTCCTTGTTGCCTCGCCCTTCCCGGTGTAGCCCGAGGAAGTTGAAGGAACAGGAGAGGTAGACCTGACGCTCCCCCCTCGCTCAATGGCAGAACCGGTGGGCTTGGGGGGCTGCAGGCGATAGCCAACCCGCGGTGGCGATCGAGCTGCAGGCCTGGTTGCGCGGCTCTCCTTGGGAGAGCGGCTGGACCGAGAACAGCTCCCCCGGTCCCGTGCGTCTGAGGAGCTGCTGCTGGTCCCCCTATCCATCCGGTCCTGGTGGGAGGGCGGTCAGGGGGACTGCAGAGACCACTGTCGCGGTGGGACCGGTGCCTGTCCTCACAGCACGTCGAACCACTGGGACCAGTCAGGGCTGGTTCCTGCGATCGAGGGGACCTCTTCCCAGCCTCAGCCCGTGACCGGTCAGGGACCGGCACGTCAACCCTGGTAGCCAGCTGATCACTACCTGAGCGGCTCTCGCCAGCCTTCCGCTCCGTGCCTCGGTCCTGGCGCCGAGCGAACTCGGACGCCTGAGCCTTGGCTGTACGGTCACCTGCAGGAGACCGTACACTCGGTACCTCTCACGAACGAGAGGCCGAGCCGGAACCTGGTGTAGTGGCAGAACCCCTAGCACCAGGCGAGGAAGTACCGGTGTTAGCCAGTAACCCTCGGTCCCTGTCTTCTTCCTTGCGGAAGGAGAGACGGGCCCCGCTCCCGAAGGAGCAGGAGGACCAGAGGAAGAACCCCCCGTCCCACCGGAGTGAGACGGGCCCTTAGAAGTTCCTGAGGGAGACTTCTCAGGGGGGGAGGAGGCAGCCTTCTTCTTCCTTGGTTTGGAAGCCTTGGAAGTCGAAGGGGAAGAGGCGGCAGCAGGCGATGAAGATGACGACGACGACGACACCTTCCTCTTCTTCTTCTTCGTCAGCTCCCTCAGGACAAACGTCAGATCCTCCATCCAGGATGGAGCCGGGGCTGTTGCCAAAGCAACAGGGCCCGGCTGCACCTGTCCAGAAGGACCTGTGACTGGGGCAGCAACACCACAGGCTGGAACGACGCCGGCAGGGGCAGGAACAGCAGGAGCACCAGGTACGGCAGGCAAGTCAGGTACGGCAGGAGACGGGACAGCAGCCATCCGACCAGTCTCCTGGGTACCGGCGGCAGGTCCCCAGGGGTGACTATTCGGGCGAAGGAAGTCATGGGCGGCAGAGAGAGAAGAACCCGGGAGGGGGAGGCACGCTTCTCCTTGACACGGCAGTGATCGGGGCCTGCACAGCGGCTGTAGGAGTCACCGTCATCACGTGAGGGGTGTAGACCAAGTGAGGAGGGGTGGTGTACCCTGGGGTCGAGACAGTGGTGGTGGTAGTGGTCACCGCTCCACGGGTGACCAGCACCAGCCAGATGATGGAGCAGCCCCTGGACACTCGGTGTGCCCTGGAGCCCCAGCGACACCCACACCTGGCCGAGGTCGTCGCCCGCAGCAGGAGCACCTGAGGAAGCAACAGTCGGGTTATTAGGAGGGGTTCCCCTCGTGCGGGAGGGGGCCGCGAGCCCCACCCTGATTGAACGGAAGACCCCAAATACAGTTGAACGTCGGGGTATCTCGCCCCCTCCTCTACGCTCGACAGATCGGGCGAAGAGAAGGACCGAGAAACCCCCCCAAAGGGGAAGGAGCCATACGCGGGAGCTGAGCCGGGGGCAGGAAGGAAGAAGACGTGTCTGTGACCAAAGGAGTCGCTGGAGAGCTTTTCGACGACTTCTTGGCAGGCTTACGCTTCTTCCTCCTACCCTCGTACAGCACCCACTGCACCTCCGACCAATTAACACACACATTACAGGGCTCGGCCCGAGAGCATTCACGCCCCTGGCACCGAGCACAATACACATGGGGATCGACCTCGGGAAAGGAGCGAAAGACCCCGCACTTACGGCCCTCCACACCAGGGCAAACTCTGCGGCTGATGGGGGGGCACGTGGACAGCTCCAATTCACGAGATTCCATTATTAAACTGAATGTAATAAAGAAAGTCACACGTACTTACAGTAAACTTTCACTACACAGACACACTAAGTTGAAGAAAAACACAACCAAAGCATACGACGATGAAGCGGGCAGAGAGCGATGATGAACACGTCCTCCACCAACACGGCCGAAAGCAAAAGTGATTCTTCACCTCCCAGTCGCACGGCGCGCATACTGTCGGACAGGCAGTTAACTACCGAACTCCCTTGTTCTAAGCTTACGACCATTCCAGCTGCCGCTAGTTACCTTTCTATTGTAAAGGACCGAGGGTTTGTATTACGTATTGGAACAAAAGGATTTTAATGTGTTAGAAGATTTATAGAATTTTCCTTTGATAAACACACCATGTTTGCCAGGAGCTAAGATAATGTTTTGTATGCCCATAGATGGGTATCCTACAATTACAACTGGATACATATCAATGTTTTTTACAACTATAAAGGTATCGGTAAGCGTGCGCTTACCCACCCTGTACTGAATCTGAGTTACACCTACAACACTTAACTTGTTACTGCCAATTCCTGGAAGTCGTACTCCAGACTTCTCAATAGGGAAGTTAAAAAACAACAAACAGTGAGTCCGTAGGTCCATGATATTACGTGGACTACCAGAATAAAAAAACAATGTAAATGGCCGATATTCTAAATTTATGGCATGTAAAGTAGGACATAATTCAGCATTACTGATTATTGCGTGTATTCTATGAAAATCTACGGGAACCTGCTCTGATTTTTTTTATATGGTCATGTGATTCATAGGAATATTCTTGGTTTCACATATGTCTTCTAGGTGATTAAATTTGTTTTTTAATTCAAAAGGTGTTGATATGAATGACCCAACATCACTCTCCCCCCAACTGGAATCGCTTAAGGGGAGTTTGCTTTGAACACTCGGAAAATTTGACTGACTCTGACTGTTTTGGCTAGACAGCCCAGGAACTGAGTTCCCTGAAGCTGCTAGTTTCTGATTCTGAGTAGAGTTACTGTTTACTTGTTTCTTTTTGTGATAATGTGCATACTTCTTATTATCATTGGCAACTTTTTGTTTGTCTTTAGCGTTACCTTGCTGCTGATTGTGTGAGAAACATCGACCGTAAGAATGACTTGAGCTATTATGAATTGAACAATAACGCGTACGGCAATCTGAAACCACATGACCCGCTCTTTTACAATTAAAACAAGTTATCACAGCTGCGTTATTATTAACCATATTTACTTGCTGTGGTTTACTTTCATTCTTTGCAAAAACTTGGGGCAAAAAACCACTAACGCGCCCTTAACAAAGAACAATTGCCGACCTGGCACTAACTAATGTTACCATCTGGTTACTGGTTGCAGAGGTACTCAATACAGGGTTGGCCATCTTTACTTTGAGTTTTTTCTTATCACTATGATTCCTAGCAACCCTATCGTAAAATCTGTATGAATACAAACGTCCACTGTGTAAAGGCATATCAAACTATGTGTTACAGAATTAGTAGTGTCCCTGTTACGACCCCTTTGGCCGTAATACAGGTTCTTTATACTTAAATAATCACAGGGATCGTAGGCAGTAGGAAAGTACACAGTGTAAGAGGAATGTGGAAACACAAACACCAGAATAAAATTAACAATATTTAATAAAAAAGTACACTTAACACTGAATCAGCCTTCTGAGAAAACTTAACAGTAAATATACGAAATACATGGAACAAATAACGGGCCCACAAGGACTCTTAACTCTGAAAGCTACCCTAACAAAGTGAAGAAAGGACAATGTGCCAAAGGCTCAAATAATAACAACACGGGCCCAATAATGATAATGAAACCACTATACTCTGGCTACAAAAGGTTGAGACTCGAGGTTGATTAGCACTGCTGCCATATTTTCTTAAACCCGTTCAAACTTTTCAGGAAAAAGGGTGACAATTTGGTAGATTTGGCAAAATTTTTGAGCGGGGCGCTGCCATTTCCTCGTGTATGGATGATTAAGGGAAGTGACCGCCAAGGGTCACAGTAATAAGTGGATTATATGACCTCCCTCCATTCGTCGGTACAAAAGCAAAACACGAGATCAAAACATTGCGTTTATAAATATTGGACTTAGTTGTACATTTTTCGAGTTGCTCAATGAAAATTTTAAATTTTAAATAGGGTTATATATATATATATATATATATATATATATATAGATATATATATATATATATCCTATTACCTTTTTGCATTACGTCTGTGTA
>NC_087214.1:34494290-34506790 GCF_015104395.2 Macrobrachium nipponense | reverse complement strand
GCATAAGGCTTCGAGAATTTACTAATTAATTTAATTTTATATTTTTTATTTTTTTTAATTTTCAGGTCAGGTCAGGCAGGAGAAGGCTTAAATCTAGGCCTATGACCCTGGTCAGGCCTTATTCACTCGATATTTAATTGGTGAAACAAGAGTACAATTACAACTTTAAGCATATCATTCAAAAGATGGAAGTTTCGTCGGTAAATTTTTACAGTATACCTAGTTCCAACTCCATTTTTCTAGCGTACCTAATTATGTATTTTCGTGTGTGTTTTAATGTGTTCTGAATGGTTACGATAGTAATACTTAGGGGAAATGAGTTCTTCTCTTTCAGTTACTAGGTAGCTTATACCCCCCTTCTAGTACATCCAACAAGGTTGGGGACCCATTGGGAATGCGGGGTTTTGGGTGGGGTAAATCACCATGGATACAAAACAGCATTTGAATTAATGAATAGGACCACCTACAGATCAAAACCAAACCTAAACCTAATCTAGGGAAACCACCTAACCTCTAATCTACGACGCAGTGCCCCCTCGTACCCCCCCTAGATAGTGTTTAAATGACCTAACCAGATCAAACCAACCTAACCTAACCTAGGACGTGTTTCATTTTCATAAAAATCATGAATTAACTGAAAATAATCAAAATTACAGGACGAACACAGAGACATAGCTTAACTCTATGAGAGACTTCAACCAAATGACAAGCGAATATGGCTGACAGCTGTCAGATTTTCACCAGGTCACGTGACTCCTAGACATAACATGTAACTACCCACAATGCAATTTTAAGAGGGAAAAAATTCGCATCAGAACCACAATGCAGTTCCAAACAAAAACAAATTCGCATCAGAGCACAAACTGTGTCTGTGATAAAGTAAACAAAACACTTAGAAATGTTTCGAGGATAAAGATTCTATAACCATTCATATCTTGCATATGGTGAATTTCCCCAAAAAGTGTTCAGAGACAAAGTTTAATAATTTTTTATGCAAAATGCATCTATAATACTATAATTATTATAGAAAGAGTTGGAACTATAGTAAAACAATACCGTTTTGTCAACATAATGTGATATATGAAAGCCTCGTACAAACTAAAATAAGCATGTGACGCTCTTCGTAAAATATGTTTTCAAGGCAGTTTTGAAATCCAATGTGGTGGCAATCGTGTGGCTGGCTGGTCTAACCACGGACAATCCACCATCTTTCCCAGCACTCATTTGAACAATGTTAGTGTATATATGTAAGGTTTATTAATCTTACTGAAGATTGCAGTCGTAATCAGCACAATAAAACAAAACAACATTTTGTTGCCTATATTAGTGAAAGTATGAAACTTATTATTCCCGGGTTTGATGCAACTTAAAAACACCATACAACAAACAAACAAATGAAGGGCTAAATGACTTAAAGTTACTTTGCATCAGTTTACTCAAGTTTACCTTGATCAGCAACCTGATTGGCATTATCATTGGTTGTTTGTAGGGTCATTAGGATTGTATTTTGGATGAATTGTTTTTGGGTACGTATTCTTTTCCTCAAAGGAAAGTGTCTATTTTTTTATTAAAAAGAATGCAAAAAGGTTTTACCTACTTCTATGTGTTGATGCCATTAATGACATTATGGCAGGCTAGGTTGTTGTTTAATAGTCTTATCTTAATAATTTGTTGACCATAACTGAGTTGAACTTAATCAAGTGCTCTTATAAGTAGTCAAATGAGGAAAAGTGGCTTTGTATATCTGGATTTTTTTTACCCATTAGTATTTGTCGACCATGTTTCCATCTATGGGAGTACAGGCAGTCCCCGGGTTACGACGGGGGTTCCTCTCGAGACGTGTTGTAACCCGAAAATCGTCGTAAGCCGGAACATCATCAAAAATCCTGAGAAAACCTTACTTTTAATGCTTTGGATGCATTCAAAACTATGTAAACTGCATTCTTATTGCATTTTTCATAAAAAAAACATTCAAATATTGATTATTTTGCATTTTTGGTGTCATTTCTTGTGCCAGATGAGCGTTGTAGGCGTCAGAACCCTGGAAATAATTTCTGATGAATATAATTGAAAAGCACCTTAACCTCAGAATGTCGTAAGCCGAACTCGTCGTAACCCGGGGACTGCCTGTACTGGGATCAAAATCTGTCTCAGGCTGTTGAAGAACCTTGCATACAGTGAGGAAGGAACCTTGCTTGTTCCTTCAGGAGATCATTTAAATTTCTGTAACACGTCATTGTTTTCTATTTCAGATAGCCATAGTAGAAGCAACTCAAAGTTTATCAGCAGAGGAATGTTTTGCTGTGGGGTTGAACAGAGCAACTCTCATGTGCTCATCATGTGATACTTTAAAGGAATTTAATCTTGAAGCACTGGAGTGAGTAGCAGTTACCTTTGTTAAAACCTACCCAACTTCTTTCCTTTGGGCCAGCACCCTAAGAGTTGAGAACATTCACTGAATTGTCTGATTAGACTGAATTTTTGTAACAGATGTCATGGCAAAATGTTCACTTGTTCAACATCCTTTAAAAAATAATGCACTGTGATAAGAGCAATATTAACATAGAGTATTGTACTTTTTACATTGTATGGCCCAGCAATTTGCATTTCTGATTTCCGTAAATTTGTCTCTTCATAAATCTGTTTGCTTCAAATTTGAATCTTTGTGGTCTTTTTAAGGCTGCCCTTTCTTTTGTTTCTACCTGAAAACAATAGTATGGTAGGACACTTGAAATTGTACCATCTGGAAGAGTTTTGTTTGTTACAGGGCCAACTGTAGGCAGTGCTGCAATGTTGATGATGTTAATGCCACCCCAACAAAGTACCCACGGGCTCAGTTAGAAGTGTGTGGGTGACGACTGGGGGCATTCCCACAGGTTCAGGGTAAGCATGCTATGTATCTGTTCTCTTGATTGTTGAATAGAACAGTTTCTCGTGTAAAAGCCTGTTCCTACGTGATATACAAACCCCCGGTCTTTAACTTAAGGAATTACTTATAGCAAAGTGGGGAGATGGCTGTTAAAGTTTAGAACAAGGTGGTTAGGGTGTTAAGCACCGTCCAGTAGGTGGTAGTCCTTCCTTCCTGCCGGATGTAAGCATTCCAATTTGCTTTCGGCTATGGGGCTGTGCAGACGTGTTTGCTGACACTCGGCCTTGATTGTTGTTTCACTTTATCCTGATGGGATCTTTGTTTTTTTATGTTGAGATTGCTATTTCTGTATTTGATATTACATCATGCAAACCCAAAAACCATCTAAACCCTTGTGGAAGGCTGTTACCTGGTGTGTGTATCCTGGGGTTTTACCGCCAAGGATTTTACCACTTCTGCTCGCCCGTAGATGTAGACCCTCATGTCCTCTGCACTAATTGAAGGGGGCATAACTGTAACCCTAACTCGACTTGTGCCGAGTGTCTTTCTTGGTCTCCCGTGCAATGGGTGAACGATTACTTGGCGGGAGGCAGTACAGGAAGTAAGCTTCCAAAGCTTCGTCGGAGTGTTATACACCACCGACTGCGCCTTTGGTTGCTAACCTTCTTCCTCGTTTCTCCCTCGATGCTAAACTTCCACTCTTGGCTGTCTCTCCTTTGGGAGCAATCTCTCCTTCTTTGCCTTTGCTCACTCGTCAGGTGAAGATCGTTGGGCGGGCGATCAAGATGATCTTTTCTCCTGGGGGGTCTCCGCTTGCCCCGAGGGGGAAAATTTTCACTTGGGGCGAGAGGAATTTCCTTCCGCTTGCCTGATTGTCTCCCCTTCTTCAGGTCAGATGTCTGAGCACTGTAAGGCAGCCCATCAGTGCAAGGTATTCTGAGCATTTGATCATAAACCTTAGTCTGCCTCATTTGGTACCTGATGCCTTTCCCTCTTACCAAGTTAGCAAATTTCAGTGACTAGTAATGATATGCACCGAAGGATACTCCTACCTAGGAAAAATATAGTGTGCTTTTTAAACAATTTTTATGTTTATTGGCAGTAAAAGATTTTTAGTGGCCGTTAGATGTATAGTACAGGGTTTTTGTATGTCCTGGTTTTGGTACCCAGAATATCACTACTCTGAGGAATGTCACTTACCTCTCAGTCTTTTCTCTTATCCAATCATGACCCTGGCTTCTTGGTCAAGCTTCTAACTGAGAAATTTTTGCTTATTCTCCCTCTGACTCAAGCAGTTGTAAGGACTTCATAAGCCTTCTAAACATTACTTGTGATGGCCCTTCCAGGGTCACTTGTTGCTTTATTTGGGGCTCTTATCAGACTTTGCTTCTTGAAGGTGTTCCTGAAATACCTGACTTTTTCTTCAGCAGTTTGTGTGGGCTTCATACCTCTTTTGACTGAAGTTATATCACAAATGTTTGTATTTGTGGGTGATTTCAGTTGGTCTCTGTGGTCAAGTAAGGTTCTCAAGTAGTGCTTCCAGCATTTTGTTCTAGGCCTTTCACTCTTGGCTTTCCTTTGTCTTGAGTTGCCATAATTAGACTTTCAAGCCCTCTCTCCGTTTCATGATTATGCTAGTTAAACGATTCTTAGGAAGCCTTCACCCAGCTCAAGAGCAGTTCCCTTAGGGTTCGTTCTCCCTCTTATTCTGTTGTTTAACCTTAACAGTTGTGTTTCTTGGAGTACCCACCTGCTCACCTCAGATGCATGGCACAAGTACTCTCCAGGAATGTCTTCTGTTGTATCCATTAGTTACAGAAGGTTCTTGGGTTTGTGATGTCATGGTTGTTTCACTAATGGTATGAGACTTGTATGTTTTCTTTTTATTTCAGAGGTACTTACGGTCTATTGTCCCTCCTACATTACAATTCAGACAAAAATGATTACGTACTGTTATTGGTTTTTGCACAACTCTTTTCAAACAAATTAGAGATGTTGCAGGCTGTCGTTGGAGTCAGTGTTATCAGCAAGCTGTTCTTTGTATGTTAATGACTTTTGAAACTGATGAATGTTTACATAATGTGTTTTAATAACAAAGTTGCCAACTTTTGATAAATGTTTAAAGTATGTATAACTTAGTACAGCAGCATTGTGTTTTTATTTTTAATTTATGTACATATAAATCTTTGTTTCATTGTTTGTAATAATTGAAATAAGTTTTGTCTAATGGCTGGCTATCATTTCAGCGTTCGTAAAGAGCGACCGACCTCTGGCCTGTTTCCCAAAACCTTACTGTTTAAAGTAAGTATAGATAAGGAACTATGTATTACCATTTTATAACTGAGGAACCACATTTCATATTGTACTCGGAAATTATTGTAATTTTATATTTTTTATAATCAATTGTTTTAAGCCCTATTGCATTAGTTTTTTTTTTTTACTTTTGTTGATAAGTGTGGCACTGTGAAGTGTCATGGCCCTTGTTAATTAGTCATAAGCCATCCAAAATTTATATATACATCTTATTTTGTCAATACTGTAATGTTATCAGATGTAGATTTTTTCTTTTCACGTGTTAATGGCATACGTAAAGGCTTTTTTTTTGTTTTTTATATGTTCCAAGTGAATGGGTTACCGTAAGTAAGAGTCGTCAAGCAATTACTTAACCTCCTGTTGCAGGTATGTTAGAGGGGCAGATCCAGTCATCAAACTGATGGATGAGGACGGCGACGTCATGGAGACGTTGGCAATTGACAAGTGGAATACAGACTCTGTCGAAGAGTTTCTCAACACTTATCTTATTCTTCCAGGGGATGAGGAGGAAGATGAAAAGGAAGAGGATTATTTGGAAACAAACAAGGTTTAATGTTAGCTTGGAGCATTTCTCTTTGTATTGAAGGTCGGGTAGTTTTTAAAGTTCTTAAAAATTGATAGCGTTTGATCGGCAGTTTTGGTGATAGATCATATTGCAGTTAAGTTTCAACATTTGTACATCAGAATTCCAAGTTCAGGTGATTGCAGGCTGTGGAAGAGCTGGAATTTGGTTTCTTCCTCAGGTTTGGTGTCAAGTTCAAGAGAATATTTTGTGGCAATCAATACACTTTTAGTCATTTTTTTGGGATGCATATTGAATAAGACAGTTTCTTAATTTTGATAATCGTATCACTCGCATTGAAATGTGTAATAAGTATACGTACCTTCCTTCCCCGTGCTGAAAGTATTTATAGAATTTCTATATCAGACTTGAATTAGTGTGTGTTGAGCAGAGATGTTTTGAAGTGTTTGCCTGTGTCTATTCAGTAGACAACAGTTTATAATTTAAATGTTTACAGTTTATATTTGATTTCCACTGGTTTCTAGTAACGGTCATGGCTGATTTAACTCATAGAGTTCTAAGTGAATGTGATGAAATGGGAGCTGTAAACCTTTCAAGGGAGGCTCTTGTGGAAGTTGTTGACTTACTTCTTGTGGAGGTAAGTTAGCCACATTGCTACTACAACAAAATAAATTTACTTTTTCAATTGGTTATTATTTCCTCCCATATCATTCTTTAAAGATATTTCAAGTACTTACTATATTAATATTGAACAGGTAACGGCAGAAAACCAAGATCTATATGCCTAAAGTGTATTCAGTTGCCGACATTACAAATGAAATTGCTGATCTACGTAGGGTGCAAAAGAAAGAGATGGCTCAGACGAAGTGGTGAGATTAAAGATAGTCTGGATCTAGTGGAAACTGAGACATGAAGGACAGAAGACAGCAACAAGCTCTTGTTTAATTTCTTGACAAGTGTTAGGTTTCATTTGTGAAGGTAAAATCTGATGATTACGAATAAGGATGATGAATTGATATCCAGTGCAAGCACAAATGTCTTTACTTTTAAGAAAGCCAAAAACTAAAGGTTGTTGCACAAGGTAAAGGTAAGGTTCAGCAGTGTTTTGTTTTCTTTTATCCTTGTTCTTGAGATAATACTCTTTAGGCATATCGTGGGAAATCCTGGTAAAGCCTTTTTTAGCTGCTCAAGTTGTGTAACACTACAGAACCTGGAATTATTGCGTTTAGTCCATGGGGTTTACACTCTCCTGTCAATAATTAGAATTATTGGTGTGCCAGGCTTAATACACTTTTCTCACCATAGACCCAATACAGTACCACAGCCCATTTTTGTTGTGTTAAATCCCAGACTTCCCCGATGCATTTACGGTATTATGTGAGATTCTTTGCAGCATCCCTGCAATCCTTCTCATTCCTTTGCTGTGGGTCCATTCACATCTCGTACATCATACTTTCCATCATCCTCATTTGTTTCAACAACTGCTTTGAGGTTTTCCACCTGTTATAAGGACTTTTATACTCTGTTTCCCTTTCAATGCTTAATGACGTTATAGATCCCAGCATTTGGTCTTTGGCTTAAATACTGTAGTACTACTATTCCAATCCAGACAAGTCGCTAGAAAGGAAAAGCACGATCAGCTGGTTACAAGTTAGCGCACTGCACAGGCTCTGTGGCCGCCAACTGGTTAGATACACCCAGAGATTAACCACCTTATAAAAATACTCTTTTCTCCTCTTCGGTTTATACGAATCATTGGCAGGGTTTCTTCACTAGATTGGAGGAAGCTGGTCAGTATTTTTTTGTTTTTTGTTTAGCTGCAATTTAACTTATTTTTCTGTGCATTAGTTTGAATTTGTTTGTAGTACTGCTTTTGAAGTACTATTGTCATTTGTAATCTGTCATTCCGAGCATCTTTGGCAAAAGCTGTTAGCTGAGCTTTTTGATTTCAGGTTAGTGACCAGTTGTGCCCTAATGTGTTATACTTTGCATCTGTAGCCCTGACAGTTTACAGCTCAACATTCTCATTCACACAGGATTCTTTTATAGATAGCAACTGGGCCAAAGTCCCCTTTTGAAGGCGCCATTGCTTGGAGACATAGCCCTCATGTTGAGCAAAAGCTTCCAGCAGGTATTTTCAGTTAGGGAGGCTTCTGCTGATAAACTGAAGACGCATCAAGATCTTGTGAAGTCTACAAACAATTTTTCTGTCTTAATGTGGGAGTCCTCTAGTGCCAGAGGGGTTTGTCTGCCCTCGCTTCAAGATCGTGTCTGTCATTTTTCTCAAGCTATAAGTTTTAGTAAAGGTCATTTCAGCTGTACATTAGGAAGTGCTTCTCAAATTACTCTAGGCTCTCTAGCACTGGTTTTCAGGTGACATCATTGAAGCCTTGGTATAAGCCACCCTTTTGGACTACCCGCAAAAAGATGTTTTTCCCAATTTTTCTTCTGTGAGACTTTATGTATGCCACTTCCCTTTCAGAAAGAACACTCTCAGGTTTTGGATTCCCAGTATCTACTCCTGCATATGTTTTTGGTGTTACACCTGTTTCAAGAAGACAAGATTCTTCCAGCCCTTTCCTTTCTGGCCAAGTTGGAGAAGACCTTCCCTGATCAGTCTTGTTAGTTTGTCGTTTCTTTCCCCCCATACATGCAGACTTTAAAGAAGGATTTCTAAATTTCTCTTTTCCAGTGATATCCTTTCTTTCTTTCTTTGCCTCTGGCAGGTCACTGACTGCCTTTAAGAGGTTTAAATGGTCTCTTAATTACACTGGAGAGTAGAATTTGTTTGATTTGATTATTTGGTCAGTACATACTTGGAAGTACCAAACTAATTTTACTTTCAGATGTTTTTTCCATTCATTTTCGTCCAGCAATTATGGCGGGACAGTTTTCTGCATATGATCATCATCCAAGGTTTCTTATCCACATCAACTTGGTTTCCTGATAACCAAAAAGGTTGGAAGGTCTCCTATTATTTTCTGTTACGAGATTAAGTTAAGCTCTTGATCCCCATTCTCTTTATGGCTTGGGGTTGCCTAATCCTCTGATTCCAATGAACTTCCTTTGTATTTGCAGGTTCTTTTCTACTTTTGCAGATGTTGGCATCTTGGTGCCATTCTTTCGTAACTGCTGTGCAGGTTGTATTAATTGGTCTGTGATGAAAAAATGTAATTTAAACTAGCTTTTTCAGTACAACCCTTTACTTTGATCAAAATTGATTACTTTCACAACCCTAGGGCTCTTTTGCATTGCAAATCGATCAGACTATTAAAGTGAATGATGAACGTGGGATGTGCAACACACAAAGTAGGCTGTTGTTTTTTTTTTTTTTTTTAATTTTTACAAATGTGTTGATGAAAAAATTACGTTTTACTCTCTTCTGCTGCTCAGCCAGGTAAAGTAATGAGAGATGGATCTAGATTACAGGACAGAGATAATGAAAGACTCTATTGTGAAAAATATTTTATTTAAAGACTGATCCTTTATGGATGTTTTAACAAAACGCGCAGTTTGAATGGACGGAATTGGGATGGTTCCAGAGAGAAACGGACATTGCTTCAGTATTGCAGTGCAAATACCGGTTCCCTTCAATAGCACAAAAGCATCATGTATTACACACAACACATTTGATTGCTGCTATTACTGCTTATCTTCTGGTAAAATACTTGACACTGATATCGATAGCACGCACAAGACAACATGTACGCTGGAATATAGGCAATCGCTCGCATAAAGGACATGATCAGAGAGTAGCTTAACTTACTGTTTGCCTTCACATACACAGGCATACATACAGGGATTCCTACAAAGAAACTGGAACATTACTACATTATTTTTTCTTACAAAAGTACAGTACTGTATTGAGCTGCGGAATAATCTTACGTCAATAACATAAGTGCGCTTTGGCTTACAACCTGAAGATAAAAAAATGTATTTACCATACACTCTGTTGATCCTTCAAGACCACAAAGTAAATTATATTTCCACTATAACTGAGATATGAAATACATAACCAACAGAGCCAACTAATTTCATGCCATTTTAGGATCATTACTGTAATTTACAAATACTAATCTGTCACACTTAATGAGCTCACCCAAAAGGTTCTGTTCTTAAATGAGAGGTGGTCATGCTGCACAAAGCTCTGGTAACACTTGCACTGTGCCATGTAAGAATAGATACCTGTGTAAATATCACTTAAAATGTGTTAATGAAAGCTCATTGAAAAAGTCGGCTCCAAAGTAAAAACTATGCAAACACTTACTGCATAAATGGCATTTCATTGCAATCCCTTCTCCCATATTGCACCCAATATTTGCAGTCTTAAGTGTCCTCAGACATAAACTCTCTTTCCTCCTCCAGACAGAAAATGGCTTGTTCAAACATGCGACCTGTAGAACCATCAGTAAGTACAAACTACTATCCTCATAAATCATAAGTCTTCAACAATACCTCTAAGGATGTCCACACTGTTTGTCACTGGAAATTTGAAAAGTTTTAACCACCTTTTAAGAACGATTTGGCTTATTTTTAAGAAAAATGTAACCCTGGAAGATTTTATCACCGCCTGCTCTCAGTAAGCAACATCAGCTTGTTTTTACTCTACTGTGAATTTTGCCTTTACAAAGACTGGTTCAAATTTTTTACATTATAATGTATAATTTGTGTAGTTTTTCTTTAGATGTCAGTTCCACTTTCTTTACTTGATTAGTACTGTACCTGTAATAATTTTCTTAAACTGTAGATATAATTTTATATATCATTTATGTTGTCCATTTACAGTATTGGTGTATTTTTGTTAGTTTTGCAAGTTTGCAGTATGTAAAAGTATGCTTTGGCAAACTTGCAAAGGGTGAATTGTCTTACCCCTTGATTAGCACTTAGCATTCCTGCCTGTAAGGAATACTGTATTGTTTGCTTGCAAAGTGGTCATGCTGTGAGAAGAGAAGATTTCCAAGTCCCGGAGTTTTCTTTCTATGGTCAAGGTAAAGGCAGTCTTCTTGTGATGTGTTTCTAGCTGCTTAACAAGCTGATCCACTTGCTTGCAATTCCTACGATGACCCCAAATCTGCCAGACTGACCATTCTCTACTTCTATGTTGTTTCCTGCCTGCCTACCCAAGACTGCACTGACTGCTGTTCTCCCTACATAATTTGGCATCTCCTGCCTTTGTTTTGCTGGTGGCTACTGTTGTTGAAGTTTTGCCTACTCTGTTGGCTTAGCTTCATCGACAGCCTTTGCTGTGCCGATATCCGAGTTGCCAGTACCTGTGACTTCAGGTCATGGCAGGGCAAACTTTATCCAAGTTGCAAAACTGTAATCTCATCTCCACATCTTTACAACCTTTATTTCTTACTAAGCATCTTCAAGAGAAGTGTTCTAACAGGACCATAAGCTGCTCCTACATCTCACTTATACAGTCAGTTGATGACTAATCTGTTTGCAACTCAGTAGTGCTGATTTCTTGTTTTCCTCCGGGTCTTTGATCCCACTGGACCCACTGAACATTTGCTTTGCAATCAAGCTGGTGACTCAATTTCTTTCTTCTAATTTAAAATTTGGAGAAAATATGATTGAAGGGTTGTGATAAAAACTTACAAACCTATTATTCTAGTATTAAAGTGTCCACCTCTCGTCCCTTTGTCTCTCACTAATCTTCATCCAGCTTACGCAAATTATGAGGAGAATAGTAGTTTGTATATAGATGGGTCCACAGAACATCATGACTGATTGCCCTTTCTGTCCATAAGTCAAATATTGAGGTGTGTCTGGGACACTCAAGAATACAAATGTCAGCCGAATACAGAGAAGTTCATAAAAAAAAAAAAAAATCATTCAAAATTATCCTGTCAATGCAAATTTAGTATATATTAGGTTACATACTCAAGCTGCAATACCTCTCTTAGCCCTCATGATACACGAGACTGGCCTTAACAAGTGGGGGAAACTGTGGAAATGCAAAAATACAGTGTACTCAATATTAAACCCATAATTATTTTGCCCAATAGAATACCATTTAGCCTACCCATTACAGGTGGTTTTCCCATAATCTGTCATAATTCTTTTACATAAGATGAATGAAAAACCAACAATATTGACAAATATTTTGGCAAAAACAAAAACTTTAGTTGCAAAATTTTATCTCTGTGGAATATTTTTCACTTGAAAGTAATGCTCAGGCTTTCAGTATCCACCGGATGAAAGTTACAATCTACGACAGTGCATTATAAGAATGGTGTTCGTGCCACTGAAATTTAAAACAGTTGTACTCATCAAACATAAGTTGTGAAATATAATTTTTGTCACTGAATGGTTCCATATGCTACAGACATCACAAGATGGCTGTCCTTTCAAGTGAAATTCATCCAAATATGACTTGCGGGAAACAACCGCGTACATGTCCACAGCAATACAACAAGGAGAAAAGTTTTAAAATTTATCTTTTACAGACAGATGAGTATTCTCATGACAATTGAGCTACAGCCTTAAACTACAATGTATTAGCAAATACAGTAACTGCTACATTATAATAATTATGTTTGTACATAACTTGATATGAATTAAATTTGCAATTTGCACTACGTGACTAGGTAACCATAAGCAATAGAGTTAGTTTAATGTTAGGCAGGATGTTTTATTTCGTCAGTTTCGATCTTCAGTGGCGTGATTTGCAGCAGAGCTGAAACTTACTGGAATAGGAAACATTACAGAAAAGGAAAAGAACCAATGAACTGATATTAATCTGGACCTTTGTTGTACAACTACTGCGTAATAAATTTGTACAATTGTAAA